>NW_015170390.1:90352-95561 GCF_001447785.1 Gekko japonicus
GGGGGCCAGCTGGGTAAGAGCCACCGTCTCCCCCTCCCTCACCCAGGTCTCGGTCACGCATGCCAGGTCAGCTTGTTGATCGATGACAAAGTCCCGCAGGACAGCAGCTTTGTTGTTAATCGACCTGGCATTGCACAACACCAATGACGGAGAGGGGTACTCCGTAGCCCTGCTGTCAGTCACCCTCGGGATGGGCTTTAGGCAGGAAGGGTGCCGAGCCATACCATTTCTCCGCGTCCTTCCCTCAAAACCTCGCCTCGGCCCACCACTATACTTCCCCCTCCCCAAGAGCACCGGAATTGGAAGACCAAGCATATTTAGCCTAGAGCAATCTCCGCCAAGCTTCAGATCGCCCCTACTTACAAGCCTGGGTACCTAAACAAAGATGGGGGCACAATACACTCCTCAGCAATGGTCAAACTCCTCTTCCCTCCCCTGCTATCAAATCATATCATTTCCAGTGCTACATAAGAATCTTAACAAATCTTAACAATATCAACAGTAAACCCAACCCCCTAATCTGGTTCCCTGTCCAACTAACACACTCACTTCTCTTACAGCACTCAGCACTTCCTTATAGCAGATAAACCAAAAAACTCTCTTACCTCACACACTCCACACTCACACAACCATTGCTGTTCCTATCCCTTTAACAATTCCCCTCTGCACTGCTGTTGTTCCCGGTAGGATTCTCTCAGTCCTCAGGGGAAGATCCCAGTCTTCACCACTAGGGGCTTCACTCTGTATTAAGATCTCAATTTGAAAACGACGAAGGATCGGCCTGGAGGCCCAGATCACACCTCCAGCCAGCCACATCCAGCAGCGAACGTCCAACGAGACCAACCCGTCCAGCCAGGGAGCCCCCCCGCAACCGGTAGTTCTTTCTAGCCGCTGTTTACTGCCGCTCCTGTGGCCATCTGCCCCTTGATCGTGCTGGGGGGAGTAACCCCGGGTTTCAACGATCTTTCTCTCTAAGCGCGGTCTTCCAGTGTCTTTTTTAAAAGAGTCTGGCACTGCCCCACAGGGCTCTCTTGCCGCTCCCACTCCCTTGGGCTCTCCAAGTCTGGTCTGTTGGGCGCCGTCCCCGGGACTCCCGCGTCGTCCTCCAGCCAAGGCCAAGCCCCCAACGCCCCCACAACGCTTCGCCGGCGCCCCGGCGCCTGCCCGAAGAGCCCGGACCGCCCAAGGAGCCCGGTCCACTGAGCCTGGTATACTTGAAAAGTTGGAAAGAATGTGCTCATGGTTGAAAATGTAATTTGAATAACATGATGGTGGCCACCTTAGGGGGGAGGGATAAAATAGGGGGGGAAGTATCAAAAAGTTGGAACTAAATTGTAATGTAATAACAATATTGGAATACAATAAAAATTACTTTAAAAAAACAACAAATGGAATGGTGATTAAATAAAATGAATAACACACATCAGTGTCAAAACCAAAGTAGACAAGATTAACAGAATTAACAAATTGAAGACAAACTTCATGGACGTGAAAGCAGTCAAATTATGACATGTTAACACTTTATGGTTATAGTACTTTAAGCACTGAAAATGCAGAATACACACACACACACACATATTTGCTTAACTTATTTAATAATTAGGCTTCTACTGAGAGTGGAAGGTCAGGGATTTAACGTCCTACTATCTGTTTACCAAGTTCTGGTGCATCATATGTGATGTCTGTCAATCTTCCTCTTAGCCCATCCTAAGCCAAGTCATTAAACAGCTTTCTAAAAATAATTAGAATATTTGCTGCAATCTATACCATACTATATCACACTTTTCATGTAATATGGCTAAGATAAATAACTTTAGAATTGCACTGTATAAAGCGCATTTTAGGTGGATACAAAGCCATGAGAACATTCGCTACATCAGCCTACAAAACAAAAATAACTACAGATAGAAATGTATACATCTACGTATTAGCTTTCCTTCAAGAGTTCTTTTGCATTCCAGGAGAGGAGTAACAAGAAGTGCATGCCGATGTAAGAAGAGCAGTAAAGAAGAAGAAGAGAAGAAGAGGTTGGATTTATACCCCGCCCTTCACTTGGAGTCTCAGTGCGGCTTACAAATTCCTTTCCCTTCCCCTCCCCACAACAGACACCCTGTGAGGTGGGTGAGGCTGAGAGAACTCTGACACAAACTGCTCTTTCAGGAACAGCTGTGACAGAACTTGTGACTGACCCAAGGTCACATCAGCAGGTGCAAGTGGAGGAGTGGGGAATCAAACCCGGTTCTCCCAGATTAGAGTCCGCACACTTAACCACTACACCATACTATGTGGTATCTTGGCCTAAATCCTAGGTGAACCAGTAGGAGGATGGGGGAGGGAGAGCATGAGGAAGGCTCAGATACACCATAAATACAGACCCAACTGTGTTTATGTCCAGGACAGAATAGCTTCCATGGCTCCTGAAAATGTAAAGATATGAAACTAGTTACATAGAGATGTGTGGGTTGGATCCAGACAAAATATTCTGCTAATGGGAATCTTCTGCTAATTTCCACCAACTCCCTCTTCCTGGTGGAGACCTAGGGTCACAAACAATGCTCCCTCTAAGCTGTGGAGTCTTGTGAGCAAAAATCCTACTTTGTGAGCTACGGGCATTAGAGTTGTGAGCAAGCGATTTGGCTGCTGCATAAATTAGTGTGCTCTGGAGCCATCCTTCCTGAGCTGAGACAAAAATGGGTGAGCCGGAGGCTAAAAAACCGTGAGCTAGAACCCGTTAACTCATCTTAGAGGGAACACTGGCCATGAACCTCCAGGTGGGGTCTGGAAATCTCCCAGCATTATAAGTGATCTCTGTACTACAGAGAGCAGTTCCCCACTTGAGCTCTTAACAACAGAAATCAGTGCAGTGGAGAAGATGGCTGCTTTGGAGTGTGAACTCTATGGCGTTATACCGTGCTGTGGTCGCTCCCCAACCCCGCCCTCTCCACCCACAAATCTCAAGGAATTTCCCAAGCCAGAGTTGAAAAGCCTGTTTGCCTCCCATGCTGTTCCTAAGGAACCTCTGTCCCCCAAAAGATGCAGCTTTTCAGGGAGGTTAGTGGGCTCCAGGGGGAGGAGCAGGTACCTTTGTCTCCACTGGCGTAAGGGCCCTGTGTGAGTGGACAATTTGGTATGGCTCCAACCCTAAATATACATCTTTAGTCATCAGGTCCCAAGTTTAGAAACTGTTTCCCAAGGAGATGCAACACTTAAGGACACACATTCAAAGACACATTCTGCACATTCATTATGCTGACTACCCTTTTGACCATCCTCTCATGCTTAACATCGGGATGATTAAAGAGTGTATCCTTCCAACCTTGCAAGGGATGCTTATGTCTGGATTAAAACTGTGTCAGCACTTGTGAGTGTGTAATCAGAGCTACCAGTAACATTATGATTGCCAGCCTCCAGTTTGGTGTAGTGTTTAGGAATGCAGACTCTAATCTGGGAGACCCGGGTTTGATTCCCCACTCCTCCACATGCAGCTGCTGGTGTGACCTTGGGTCAGTCACAGTTCTCTCAGAGCTGTTCTCTCAGGAGCAGTCCTCGAAAGAGCTCTCTCAGCCCCACCTACCTCACAGGGTGTCTGTTGTGGGGAGGGGAAGGGAAGGAGATTGTAAAATATTCTGAGACTCCTTTTGGTAGTAAATCCAATCTCTTCTTCTTCCAGGTGGGGTCTGGAGGTCTCCTGGAATTATTACTGATTCCCAGACAACCAAGATCAGTTCCCTTGGAGAAAATAACAGCTTTGGAGGGTGGACTCCATGGCATTATACCCTGCCAAGCTCCCTCCCCTCCCCAAACTCCCGTCTCTCCAGACTCCACCTCCAAACCACCAGAAATTTCCCAAACCAGAGTTGGTGACCAAAGATTGTATAAATAAATCAACAACATGGGATACTCATGGTGATTATATACACTGACATCCATGGTTTCTACTAACACTAGGTTAGCCTGATCTCGTCAGATCTCAGAAGCTAAGCAGGGTCAGCCCTGACTAGTAGATGGATGGGAGACCTCCAAGGAGTACCAGGGTCAGGACATGGAGGCAGGAAATGGCAAACCACCTCAGAACATCTTTTGCCTTGAAAACCCCACGGGGTCAACCATAAGTCAAATGTGATTTGAGGGCACTTTCCACCACAGATAATTCTGCACATCACTGAAATCCTGATTCCATTGCACATTCTGTCAAGATTTTAACATGCTCAGGTTAGTGGCAAACAGGCCTCTTCTGGGAAGGAAACCACATTTCCCCCCTCCTCAAATCTTTCTGCCCACTGATTCTAAAAGTTCCATAGATGTACTGCTTTTAATTCTCCTCAGGTCTTCAGCATACATAAAACAGGAAAACCTTTGCTGAATATGGAGCATTCATCAAAATGAAAAACACTGGAAATGTGTACAGCATATATTGCTTCTCATCACATCTAGCAGTGTATTTACTTTGACTCCCAAAGCATTTTCCTGATTTACTCAATGTATTATGGTGCGGTATTGTTAACAATAGGGCATTTTGGGGGGCATTAATTCATAGGGGTGCCATAAGTCAGAATGCGCCTGATGGCACTTAAGACGCAAACATTGTAAATAGTCATTTCCAGCCCCAGGCAGCCTTCCAATTGTATGAGCTCCTTCACACACCCAAAAAAAGTAGCACAAGAATGAGTTAAAAGAGTTGTAAACTGGGGTGGGGGGTCCTGCTGCTGAAATCTGAACTTCTCCCTACTCGAGACTCGCTGCCGCTGCTCAAAATGTTGGCCAAAAATATCTGCTGTCTGTTTGCTATTCAGTTTGCTCCTCTCCCACCAGTAGCATTCAATGTTTGGACGTCTTTTCTGTACCCAGATGCATATGCAGGGCCAATGAGAAGCAGCAATGGACTGCCCCCCCCCACTAATCCTCAGAACAAATATCTGGATTTTCTTCTGCCATCTTGTAAACACGTTTAAATACAGTATACTGTCAAGATGAAAAGGGTACCTCCACATCTGGACAACTGTCAATAGGCAACATAGTCTTGAATGTATAGATTTATTTACTTCATCTATATTCTGCTTTGCACACTGAAACTCAAGGCAGATTACAGTTTGTTTGTTTTTTAAAAAGCCAGTTAAAACAGTTTAATATATGCACCAAGCAATGCATTTTAGATGCCTGCCCCCAGTTCACAGACAGGACTGGTGCTTTTATTTCCTCCTAGCTGCTG
>NW_015170390.1:95571-119071 GCF_001447785.1 Gekko japonicus
CATAGAAGGTCATATTCTATCTTCCCTTCCTTGCTCCTTCTGTGGACAATAACTGAAGATGCACATTTCAGCATCATTATCTGCATAAACTTCCCCAGCACTAAATCTATAACTCCCTGGGTATATCCGAAGGAACAATTACAATAGATTTGTCTCTTTTCCTACCCAACTGAGACTGATGTACAATTGTCCATTTCCACCCAGCCGAGACCTATCTGGAGTGCTTAAGCCAAAAATACTAGGGCAAAAAAAAAAACCCTCCAAAGGCTACTGGTACAATGTCAACAATGCCATTGTCTGTGTCAATTGTTCCTTTATTATCCTTATGGTTATTACCTGGCAGCCGAAATCAAATGAAATGGCAGTTGTGGCACAGCAGGAGTCCAATATTAATTAAAATGGATGAGTATATAGAAGCTGTATATATATACGTACGCCGCAGATTTATTTTTAGCTGTACAAACAAGCGGTGTCAAGAGATAATTTCATTCTATACATTCGCAGAGGCACACGGCATAGTATTGTGCAGCCTAATTTGCAAAAAAACAACAGCCCACAAAACACCCTCATTCCATGTCCCTGGTTTTGCTCCTTGAAACCTGCACATGGAACTCGGAGCAAGCGTCGCCTCTCACGCCCCTGCATCTCAACAGATGTTAGCTAATGTGGGTGTAGAAGGTTCACAGTGGCTGTTGGGAGCCCAATAAATCTTCCTCTTAAATGCAGGCACTCCACCATCTCAGCATCTTCAACCTATAATACATTTTAATTACCCAGCTATTCAAAACGGTACGAAATGAGATGTGGAGCGGAGTAAGAGCATGGATTTCTCAATTTACATTTAATCCACAGCAAATAAAATAATCATAGCCAAAAGTGTGAGATTGGGGGGGGGGAGCTTCTGCCAGGACTTGCAGACCCTCCTGAAGTCTGATCCTCTTAAAAATTATTAAGTGACAAAGATTACTAGCAGTAAGGTTCTAGTTTGCTTCCCCATTAGCTGTTTAGGTGACAGCTGCTGCATTGCACATAAAGATGAACCATTCCTTGAGGGATGATAGTGGTTCCGCTGTGACACCACTGGCATAAAACATTATCAGACCATAGCTGTGCTTAGAGCCATCACAGTCTCCTAGGCACCTATCAGTACCCTCATTATCTGCATCGCAGAGTGTCTAGGAAGAACACTGCCAGGCTTCACAGCTTTGCAGCTCATTTGAGAAGCGGAAATTAAATGTCCCAGGAGGGAAAACAGGCACATTGTAATGGCACCAGAGCTATACCACCAATAACATGTTGACTGCTGCAGCACACTGACTTCTGTCTCATTAATTTAATAGGTCCTGGGATGGGGGGTGGGAAGGTGGAGAGACAGAGAGAGAGAGCACTCGCCAGTTGATTGCAGAACCCTACTCTCATTGTGTTATCACTGTATTCTCTATACCTAAGTGAGGACTAAATGCCAGGTATCGCTGTGTTTTCACATCTCCACCTGGGCTTCTAGAGATGCTGCATGGTGAATTTAAAAAACATACACAAAGGCTGAACCACAGGTCCAAAATTAGCCCATTACATACACCCGTTGTCCTTGTGCTATGGCTAACCTGGTACAAGGTGTGAAGCAAACACATCAGTTTGGCTAGGAAGAAAATATATAGTTTTTCCCCCCCTATAGCAACCACATTCATACAAGGATGTCTGGAGTTTATTAAGTCCCTACTTGATCAAAACTATCTTGTAGAAGAGTGTTCTGTTAGGTTGTATATTAATACCAGCAACACAAGTTATACAATTTGGGTTGGTGAGCTACAAAGGGTACAATTTGTCTCAATTATCTTCAGTTTCTGGAGAATATACCTTTATTGGCATAGATTGAAAAAGAAAACAACAACAACATAGGAATCACAGATTTTAAATATACAAATACAGTCATCCTGTCAGACTCAGATACACACACACACACACACACACACCATTAAACACACTATGTTAGATTTTCCAAAATGTCTTTTTTATTTAAAATATTTATCCCTCACCCTTCAGGTTAAGACCCCAAGGTAGTTTGTGATATATTAAAAACAGAGAAAATGGTATGAGCTTTTTTTTAAAAAAAAAAAAAACTATACTAAATTAAAACTAGTTGAAATCTCTCACATTCCATTAAGAGTCTAAGGAGGGGGGGGACTTTTCAGTTGATAATTAAAACTCATTGATGTATAGTGTTGCCAGTTCCAGGTTGGGAAATACCTGGAGATTTTGTGGGTGGAGCCTGAGGATGGTGGGGTTTGAGAGGGGAGGGACTTCATTGGGGTATAATGCCATAGAGTCCGCCTTCAAAGCAGCCATTTTCTCCAGGTGAACTGACCTCTGTCACCTGAAGATGAGTTCTAATAGTGGGAGATCCCCAGCCACCACCTGGAGGTTGGCGACCCTTCTGATGTAGGCTCAAGAAAGACAGAAAAAGGGAGGGGGTTCCATAAATTGAATACTACCAGGAATATAGTGGGAGGTAAAACAGACCCTGGAAAGGGCCCCACTCCTCCAAAGGAGGGAAGGAAAGAGGAAGTGGCAGACTGCCTGCCTTCACCCCACTGAGGGAGGGAGGGAGGAAGAGGTGGCCTCCCTACCCACCTGGCCAGGTGCCTCTTCTCCTGGGCCACATGGAGCTCAGGTGGGCCAGGCACTTGCACCTCAAATGGAGCTCAGGCAGGCAGGGTACTTCCTCCATTGCCTCAGGCAGGCCAGACACCACCTCCCTCACCCTGTGCAGGGCTCCAGTGGGCTGGTGCTGATTCCCTCGTGCAGTGCAGTGAAGGTAGTGCTCCTTCCATCACTGTGCTGACCTGACCACATAGAGGCCATTGACCTACTGGAGAAGTCCCAGTGCTCATAATGCCCAATCCACCCCTGAAAATCATTCTCATACCTTGAAAATTAGGGAACCCAGAACAGCCACTCTGATAAACATCAACACATGGAGCTGCCTTATACGGAATCAGAGCCTCAGTCCATCAAGGTCTGTATTGTCTACTCAGGTTGGCAGCAGCTCTCTGGGTCTCTCAAGCAGAGGTCTTTCACATCACCTCCTGCCTGGTGATGTCATGGATTCAACCTGGGACCTTCTGCATACCAAGCATGCCAATATAGAAATTATTATCTATATTTTTATTTGATGTCTTTGAATGGGTTTTAACTATTTTTTGTATATTATGTATGATGGAACCCACCCTGAGCCTGCAATGTGGGGAGGGTGGGATACAAATCTAATAAGATAATGCATAATAATAAATAAGCAGATGCTCTACCTCTAACCAATGCTCCCTCTAAGCTGTGGAGTCTTGTGAGCAAAAGTTCTACGTTGTGAGCTACTGGCATTAAAGTTGTGAGCGAGCGATTTGGCTACTGCATAAATCAGTCTGCTCTGGAGCCATTCTTTATGAGTTAAGATAAAAATGTGTGAGCCGGAGGCTAAAAACTGGAGCTAGCTCACACTAACTCAGCTTAGAGGGAACACTGCCTCTAACCATCCTAACCATTCGGCAAGCTCAAATGGGAAGAAGTATTCCTAGCCCCGAGGTCAACAGAAAATTGTGCCTGGTAGTCAGTGAAATTCTCTAGTATTGGTGAGGTATGCACGTTATTTTTCCCCCATAGCATTTTTGTCCACCTTCCCAAAGCCGAGATTAATTCCGTGGGGAGAATCATAAATGTGCCATACATTGTCTGCTTCCAGGGCAATTAGCAGCTCAGATATGGGTGTGGGAAAATAGCAAGCTCATTTCAAACTGGGATCCCCTAGTACCTCCCGTTTATACTTGGAAAACCCACAGGAGATCTATTCATGGTTCCTAGTGTCATGTCTACTTGTGTCTTAACCTGCATATTTGAAGAACGTTGCTCACTAAGGCCAGATCTGCTTTTTCCAGGAAGACCTGTCAGAGGCACACCAACCATAGTCATCTAAAGGATATTTCATTCCACAGATGACACCTGACAATAAATGTGTAAGTCAGGATCTAATATTCGAAGCCATGGACTTGGGCGGTGGGAACTACAACCCCATGACAAGTTGAACCTTACTTCTTCGACCCACAATATGGCAGTTCAATGGTCTGGACTGAGTTTTAGTTAATGTTCACAACCAAAAGTGGAAGATGGAAAGGAATCCCATTACTGAAAGCCACTGAAAACGCCTCTCCTTGTGTCCTGCACACAGATATAAATTCACACTTTTTTGTGATGCAGTAACCACTGTAGATTCAAGAGCAGAGCTGCATTGTTGAAATATTTTCCATGTGAATTTAGCAGACATCCATTTTCGAGTCTTCTTTGCATATGCTAGTGGTTCCAGGGACAGTCTGAGGACAGGACTTGTCCTAAATGATCTTGCATCTTCATATATAGGTGAAAAAGCATCCATACCATTCAAGATACTCTTGAGCTAATAGTAAGTGGCAATGGAAGATATGGTCTCTTAAAATGCAGATCTTACTGTTAAGTCGCTTGCTTAAAAAAGTCGGAGAGTGATTCAGCAAGAACACAATTTTATTCTTCAACTCGAACACAACTCCAACACGGATCACCATCTGATAGCCAGAACAGAACAGTTCAGCTTCTACACTGCAGTTGTCCTGCTTTTAAACTCTCCCAGCTAATGTAGCCACACCCACTGTACAAATACCAACCAATACAGTTGTTCATATGAGGACCAATCACAGATGTTCCCGCTCAGGGAGCTTGCTGTAAAGTGATTGGCTAGGTGCTTCCTGGGCTAGCAATGCGATTGGATAGATTTGGATCCTAGCCCAGGACGAAGCTCAACATGGCAAGTCAATTAGACGTTTCACGTACATCATGCATTCAGTGGCAGCTATTGAATACATTACAATTCCTCCCCCGTAAGTAAAAACAATCATGTACACTCGTAATCACTTAGGTAGGTCGGTGCTCGGCGCACCCGCTGAGACCTACGTAGCTGTGTAGGCTCAGGACACAATTCAGCTTGGGGGGCCCTGCTTGACTCTGGGATCTCAGAGTCAGGTACACTTCCGTCCTCTGTTGTGGGTCCGAAGGTAGGGGTCTGCCCTACTTCTGGGACAGTACTGGGCTCGGCAGTACTCACCTCCGGAGGAGGTCTGGGACGATCCTTTGGTTCGGGGGACTCAGCCGGCTGGGAGTCTAGGCATTCCTTTGCCCACTGCTGCCTAAGTTGGTCTACGTGGCATCGCCACTTGCAGCCATCTGCAAGCTCGACCACGTACAGTCTTGAACCAACAACCTCAGTTACTGTGGCTGGAAGCCACGAGTGACCCCCTGCATAATTCCTGCAAAACACTTTGTCGCTAGGTTCAAAAGTGCGGACCTTAAGGAGCGCACTCTGCTGCTGGGGCTTGAGATCATTCAGATCTGGGTGCAGGCGATCTAGTAAGGTAGTGAGGCAACGCCCCATTAGCAGCTCGGCCGAGCTGCAGCCTGTTGACGAGCAAGGGGTAACGTGCTGGCGCAACAAAAATGAAGCCAGTTTTACCCCCCAATCACCCAGCGATAGCTTTGCAAGGGCCTCCTTGATAATTTGGACCATTCTTTCCACCTGGCCGTTAGAGGCTGGGTGGAAGGGAGCTGACGTCAGGTGCCTAATCCCATTGTCGGATAGGAACTGGTCGAACTCCCTAGAGACAAACTGTGCGCCGTTGTCACTCACCAACATGGCCAGTAGTCTGTGGGTGGAGAACAAGTGGCGCAGCACGTTGATGACAACCATCGAAGTGGTTGAGTGCATGTGAGCAACCTCAAGCCACTTTGAGTACGCATCCACAACAATAAGGAACATTTGTCCCTGCACAGGCCCCGCAAAATCCAGGTGAAGCCTGGACCATGGCTTCCCTGCAGATTCCCAGCACTGTGGCGTAGTGGTAGGAGGCTCAGGCCTGGCCTGTTGACAGGGCATGCACACTTTTACCCATTCCTCTATGTCGGTGTCTAAGCCGGGCCACCAAACATACCCCCTGGCCAGCGCCTTCATGTGGACCATGCCGGGATGGCCCTCATGCAACGATTCCAGCACTTTTTTCCAGAGTTGGAGGGGCACCACCACCCGGTTTCCCCACAACACACACCCCTTGGACACCGAAAGCTCATTTTGGCACGCCCTAAAAGGTTTGAACTCCGGCTCCACAGTTCCTGCCGGCCACCCCCTCCACACCCAGTTTAAAACTCGGGTGAGTACACTGTCCTTAGCTGTCGCAGCAGCAATGTCCATTGAGGAGACTGGGGCCTGAGGCAGTTCATCAATGGCTAGCACTATGCTAGCTGAAGCAGGGTCCATGTCCTTGCCGGGTAGAGGGCAGCGACTGAGGGCGTCCACATGTCCAATTGCCTTGCCTGGCCTGTGCTCAAAGTCATAATCATAAGCGGTGAGGAAAATCGCCTACCACAACATTCGGGGATCCATGATGTTGGGGATCTGCCAGTCCGGAGCAAAGATCCCTAACAGCGGTTTGTGGTCCGTCACTAACAGAAATTTTCGGCCAAACAAAAAGTCATGAAATTCTTGACTGCAGAAACTAGTGCCAGACCCTCTTTATCAATTTGTGCATAGTTTTTCTTCGCTGCAGATAGTGACCTCGAATAAAACACGACGGGGGCTTCACTGCCGTCCTGCATCAAGTGGCTGAGGACTGCCTCCACCCCAAACAGAGATGCATCTTCCACCAGCACTAAAAGTTTCTGTTCATCATAGTGCGTGAGGACAGCGTTTGATGACAAGAGGGCTTTGACTCCCTTGAAAGCCCGCTTGTGTTCTGAGCCCCACCTCCATTTCGCGTCCTTGTGGAGAAGCGCGTGTAAAGGAGCCGCCACTGACGCTTTGTGTGGTAGAAATTTAAGAGCCCTAAAAAGGACTGGAGCTCTTTTTTGTTGAGGGTTCGTGGGGCATTCTTAATTGCCGCCACCTTCTCCTCTGTGGGGTGGACACCCCTTTCGTCTACCCGAAATCCCAAAAACTCCACGCTTGGGACTCCCACAAGACATTTAGACTGCTTAACCTTGAGGCCAGCAGACCTGAAACGCTCCAGCACCGTTCTCACCCTTTCCATGAGCTCTTGGTCAGACCCCCCCTGCAATCAGCACGTCATCAAAGTATGGTACCATTCCTTGCACCCCTCTGAGTAAACCTTCCATCAATCCCTGGTAGATCCCTGGGGCGACATTTACCCAGAACTGGAGTCTATTGACCCTGAATGCCCCTCTGTGGGTAACGATTGTTTGGGCTTCCTCTGCCTCCCTAGTCACTGGCAGCTGCTGGTACGCTTGTGCTAAGTCAAGCTTTGTGAATACCTTCCCTCCCCACAGTGATGCCAGAATGTGGTTGATGATGGGTACAGGGTAAGAGTGCTGTTGCAAAGCACGATTAATAGTGCACTTATAATCAGCACAAATTCTTACCGACCCGTCTGACTTTACCGGCGTCACTATTGGAGTTTCCCATTTGCTAAATGGAATCAGCTCAAGCACCCCCTGCTCGATTAGCTTGTCCAGCTCTGCTTCGATCCGGGGCTTGAGCGAGATGGGCACCTTCCGATACTTCAATCGAATTGGGGTCACGGAGGGATCAAGTTCGAATGACACCGGGGGCCCACTGTACCTTCCCAGGCCGCCCCCAAATACATCAGGGAACTCAGCACACAGTAATGCCCATTTATTCTCGACAACGTTATTTACACCGGTAATTGCAATACCCAGGGGTTCGAACCAATTCAGGCCAAGCAAGTTAACCCGGTCCCCCTCAGCAACCAACAGAGATAATGTGGCACATTTCCCCTTAAATTCAACATTCAACGTATCCCTCCCTGTCAGAGGGATGCGCTTTCCCTGAAAATCTGATACCCGGGTGTCCGCTGGCTAGAACCACTGCTGACTCCGGGTTGGAAATAGCCGCTTCCATGTTCTTGAGGAGATCACCATCATGGATGAACCTGAGTCAACCTCCATGCTGCACGGAACGCCATCTAGGTGAAGGGTGACATGGATCTTCCCTTGGCTGCCGGTGCGAAGGACGGTCGATGCGGATGACAGGCTTGTCATCTGACAGCTGGCTTCTCTGATTGCTGCTTGTGTTCGCTGGTCCCTCAGTGGGGATTGTTCCGTCTGACGCTTTGTTAACAAACACCTTCTGGACGTGATTCAACGCACAAGCCATGGTCATGTAGAATTAAATCATTTTATTCAGTTTCACATGCATTCAGGAGGGTTCTTACTTACATCTTTTGTGATCTAATTCTGTTCTCTGGCTCATGGTGAAAAAGATAGCGTGCTCCGCCTTCCTTGCAGTTTAAAGAGTAGACAGAGGAATGGGGAGAAGGCTATAAAACTCGAATTCCCGCATCTCTGGGAGCTGGAAATGACCATTGATCAGCCAGTCACAGGAATGCTTTTGGTTATCTAACTAAAGACTTCAATTCCCAGAGGCCACTGCTCTTAAAGATATGTGGCAGTTCTACTTAGCTACAGTTAAACGCTGGCTGGATCAGCACAGGGATGTTGGCGCTTGCTTCTTTGGCGATCTGCAGACTCATGACAGATGGCCCCGCCTTCCACACGCTCGACACACAATGTCTTTGGTCCAACAGTGCTCGCAAGGGTGGTTTCCGCCACAACCGGTGCATGCCGGGCTGGCTGCAGTCTTCACTCGGGTCCGCTTGCCTGCTCCCTCTTTAACTGCGTATACGTCATTGTCTACGTCACCGCCCTAGTTTCCGGAAGCCTGATGGTGGACACGCTGCTCTGTTGATGCCAACCGCTGGCGTACCTCTCTGGTTGACTTGTTGGCTGCCTCTGTGGCAACGGCCTCAGTGTAGGCGACAGCCCAAGTCAGGGTGTTGCGGGGAAACAACCGCTGTTGCAACCTTTCGTCCCTCATCCCGCACACCAGTCGGTCCCAGAGGGCCTCTTCGATGTTCACAAAGTTGCAGGACCTCACAGCCTTGCACAATGGCGCTACGTACTCGGCCACTGATGCGTTAACTGCCTGTCTTCTTTTATAGAAGGCATGCCTGCAGGCAATTTCTGACGGCTGAGGAGAGAAGTGCGTTTTCAACTTCTCTGTCAGGTCCTTGAACGGAACTGTCTTGATGTCCGCTGGTGCTACCAGCGACCGGGCAAGGTCAAAAACGCTCTTGCCGCAAGAGCTCAGGAGGGTTGCCCACTTCTTCTCTTCGGTCGCGATGTCGTTCGCTTTGAGGTGGAACTCGAACCGCGTCAGGTAAGTGTCCCAGTCCTCGGTGGTGGGTTTGAATGCCTCGAACTTCTGGCTATTGGCCATCGTTGCAGGCGGTTCCTCCAGATCTGGCGGTGCCTGCTGCTGATCGGCCATGGCGCAATGCTCGCTGTTGTCCATCGTGGGATTGTTTAGTGGGGCTGCCTACCCGCACTAATATCCCATCCTCATCGCCAATTGTTAAGTCGCTCGCTTAACAAAGAAGTCGGAGAGTGATTCAGCAAGAACACAACTTTATTCTTCAACTTGAACACAACTCCAACATGGATCAACATCTGATAGCCAGAACAGAACAGTTCAGCTTCTACATTGCAGTTGTCCTGCTTTTAAACTCTCCCGGCTAATGTAGCCCAGGACGAAGCTCAACATGGCAAGTCAATTAGATGTTTCACATACATCATGCATTCAATGGCAGCTATTGAATACATTACACTTACCATGTACACTCAGCAGAAAGTCCCATTGATTTCTGTGGCACTTTTGTCCAAGCAAGCATGCACAGAAATACAAGGCCCAAGCCATTTAGGGGATTTAAACATATAAACTATTTCTCGTTTGTTCCATTAACTCCCATAATTGGGATTGTAGCAGGCAAAATGACTACAGCATACACAAAATAGAACAGAAAAGCCACACTGAGAATAGTAAAAGCTACGCTGTAGATTGTAAAGGAAATTTGGGCCCGAGTAATGAAAGCGCTGACAGACTCTTATCTCAGTTTACAAGCTGCAAGGCTCCAGTATTATAAACTTGATTCATTTCTCTCAAGAAAGGGTCACTTCTTGCACAGACTGTACCTAAACTTTATACTGGGTTTTTAAAAAGCCCATTAAAATACAGAGTTTTGGAAGGACCTAGCAACAGGGCACAGACAATAAAAAGATTTTTTTTAATTTTCAGTCAAGTAGACATTGGCAGCACCACAGCCCAGACATTTCAAACCCCCTTTCATCCATCACAAAAGTGTTCTCTTTGCCAATGCTTTGTTTTGCTCCAAATTACCTACAATATGGCTGCTAGTGCCTGCTCTGATAAGCCACAAGCCACACAGAGGCTGTGTCAGAGTCCCTGGAGAAACCAGTTCCCAGTAACAATCATTCAGAAGAAGTAAAGTTTATTGAGACATTGATAGGATCCACACACATGACGCTCTTTGTTAGGACTAAGGTCAAGCGCACGAAGCCAGCAATTATAGCATAATCAAATAGAAATTAGTGGCTCTTGGCCAATTGCCTCTAAGCTAAAAGCCCACCGAAATAATGCTCTAAAATTCTCAGGGGGAAAGGGATACTAAAGACAGTGCAAATCTCAAGGTTACATGGCTACACCAGACACTGAACAGATAGTGGCCAGAAACGAAACCATACATTCCAGTTTGCACACATCCCTACCTCTCCATGGCAACCAACCTCCAGACAGCTTTGGTTGACAGGCTGTGAGTTTCCTGCCATTCAAGGTGCCAGTTGCCTATGCACAGGCCCACAGTGTCCGAAACAAGCAATCACGGGTGACACTCCCACTTCCCATCGCAGTCCAAGAAACCTCAAGTCACTCAGCATTATTATTTCTTCTCCTTAGAACGTCCCACTGAAAAGAATGCGGAGGCTGGGATGAAAAACAGAAACAAAATGTAGGTCTGCTGCTGCATCACTAGCAGTGAGGTAAGACCGGTGGTCAGCTGAGAAGAAGGAAAAGGAAGGCCCTGCAGCTTGTAGTGGGGAAGGACCTGCCACCTAGGGTTGCCAGGTCCCCCCTGGCCACCGGCAGGGGATGGGGCTGCTAGATCAAGGTTGGGAAACTCCTAGAGATTCAGGGATGGAGCCTGGGGAGGACATGGACCTCAGTAGGGTACAATGCCATAGTGGTCACCCTCTATGGCATCCATTTTCTCAAGGGGAACTGATCTCAGTAGTGTGGAGATAAGCTGTAATTCTGGGGGATCCTCAGGTCCCACCTGGAGGCTGGCATCCCTAGCGCTTGTACAATTTGTGATTAAATGTATTATGGTCTACCAAGTCCTTGAATGTCTACCTTAATGGCACCAAACTTACACACAATCATATATCAACACAACAATGAGAACCATCAGCAGATGTAATAAACCCACCCTGACCTATTGGCTACCCACATTGTGCCACATCACTCCCCCACATCTCCAAAGGCAAGATGCTGTTCATTGTGAATATAGAAAGATCTCTGAAAACAGAGAGTTGCCCATCCACAAAGACATGGCTGACGCACAAAATTTCATTCTAGGGTGTGAATAGGTGCAAACATGGAGGCAATCAGTTCCACCTGATATCCATAACCTGATAAACACCAACAAGAGGCCCACAGGGTATGACTTGCCATGTAAAGTATGGAAGATGGCTAATAGAATATGAACTGGCTTGGGTAGTTGTGCAGACCTGTTGTTTAAATGGGGCAAAACGCCAGGACCTGAATGCAATTGCGGTGCAGCCCGCCAAACTATTTTCCATCTGTCACATGAATGTGAGTGTCATGCTTTCCAGGGAGATGTGATGGAGCTCTTTGAACTCTCCATAGCTGCAACTGGGTGGATTGCAAATCTAGATATTAGTATTTATGGGGGAATTGCCCAATCAGTCTGCACACCCATTGTATCAACTTGGTTACATATTTTATATTATTATATACTTCCTTTGTGTAAAACTGCCATACGATAAGTAAATAAACAACCCTGGTTTTGGCCGACCCCCAGTCAGGCAATAAAATGATTTATTGAGCTTCAGTAGATTCCCAAATGAAGGCTGATGAGCCGCATTTGACTCACTTGTACAAAGTCACTGTCAACTTTAAAAAAAAAAAAAACAGACCTGAAAAGATCTATCTCTGGACCTCATTTCTCCTTGCCTTGCACTTCTGTTTACATCAAATTCTGCAATCCCAGAAGCGTTTGCTCCAAACTCAGAAGATTAAGTAATTATGTAAAGGGGGAACTCACTCCTTTCTCTTTGGTCCAGGTATACATTCTGCCTTTTGAAGTTACATCAGAATTGTGATCCGAGAAGGAGTGAGGTGCTTGTGCACCAGCCTTCAGTAATTTAGCTGTCTCACAGTCTAGTGTGAACCCAGATACAAATCCTGCTCCCTGAAGCTACTGACAGCTCAGGTCAACCTGAATAAATGTGAGCTATTGCAAAATCACAGATATCATCGTAAGCATATACCAGGCACTTTTGTAGGTCAGAAAGTAATAAAAGGAGTTGTAAATGCTCTTTCTTCCTCCACATCTTGAGAAATCGCTGGTAATTGCAAATATTTATGTTTTAGAATGAAAGTGTGAGTGGACTTCTACAGGAATTGCTGGAGAAATAATAAATGTGTGAACTCTGTGACAAGTTCACCATGCAAGAAAGTGGAATGGAGCCACTATCAGACATGAAATGACAATTAATAAAACAATGGCTAGCTAGAATGTGCTTTGAATTTTATTCACATCACAACTTAGACAGTAGTTGGACCCAAACCTAATGAAGGAAATAATGTGATCTGTCAAGAGAAAGAAATGACAAGCCTAGCTCTTGATTCACACTAGTATGAATCGTACTGTTTCACCTGTCGATAGACATACCCGCTTGTAGGCTACCTGCTTTTTCTTGCCTACATATTATCATAATCTTACTCTGATCAAAGGGAGAAAATCAACATAACATTATCTTAGATAGTTGATCACAATGTTCAAGAAGCTTTAGATATTCTGTTGTTCTGTAATTTGTATCCTCCCTCCTCTTTAAAAACAGTGAAATAAAAAGAATTGCTTCTTAAAGATGCCTTCCAAATGTCCTTTCAGTATCTCAGCACTGAAGAGAGACATCTGCTTCCAAACTTACATCAATGCAAGCTGGAAATTCCAAACCAGCAAGTTAGACCTGAAGTCTTACTTTGTGTGGCCAGTGAGGGGGGTTACCAGAAAAAAACAGAAAAATATTTGCAGGACAGAGTTCCAGATAGAAGGAGATGATGGATATGGGGATCGGGTTAGGGTGAAGGAGATGAGGGCTTCTCTGGCAGTAGACAGGGGAATATGGATATGTGCAAGTTTGTCATTCTGAGATAAGATCATCTGCTGAAATTTTCTTTTATACTTGAGTATTAATGATGTCATTGCTTTATCCTCCATTGCATCTGTTCGCGCTAGTAGCAGCATTATGGCTGTTTCAGATACATTCTCCAGGAAAAAAATACTTTAAAGTCATCTTACAGTGAAACAGAATATTGTCACAACAACAGTCAAATCAGAAAGTAAATAAAAAGAAAACTGATAACCAGTGCCAGTTCAACTCCTCGGCCTCAACTCCGCAGGCACTCCAGTCCTGCCTGAGGCTGGAGCAACTATTCCTCCTTGACGTCTTGTTCTCCCAGACCTCTTTAAAAATAGCACGGTGAACCTCGTGTCCCCGTACGGCATTCACGACTCCTTCCTTTCACAAAAGTTTGACCATGAATTTTGGTTTCTTGTTGCCAGGACAACCAAAATGGTGGGTCAACTCTTGTGAGAACATCTCACAAGAGTTCTGGAAGCCCTACAGACATTTTTAGAAGATGCCTGTGGGAGAAAGGAGAATTAGCTGTGCCAGCTCCCAGTTGAGGGTGGATTAGTGTGGCAGAGGTGAGGTGGAAAAGTGGTTGCAGAGGCACGAGGGGCCAGGGTAAAAGGCCGATGACAGGTGGGTTTCCCCAAATCCTCCACCTGACTGCCTCAGTTGGCATCACTATAGAACCAGACCACCAGCGGAGCTGTAGAAGCCAAGATCCACCATTCACACAATATCTCCATCAAAATCATCAACCCACGCAAACCAGAAATCTGCCAAAAGAAATTCATCTTTGCTAGCTTTCTAAAAGCTGAAAGGGATGGGAGGAAATTGCCTCCCAAGATGCAAAGTTGTAGGGTCTCAGACAAGCCACCAAACTTCCAATGGAAATGGAACACAGAGCAGAGCTTTTCCTGGTAAACTAAAGGTACAGATAGATTCATGTTAGAGGCAGCAGTACCTGACATACCTTAATCCCAAAAGGTTGCGCTTTAAAGGTCAAGACTATCAGTTTGAATCCTGCCTGGACACAAAGTGTATTGGGTTAAATGTAAAAAAAACACCATTTGCCTTAGATGCAAAGAAGCTTTACGCAGTATCCCCAATCCTCCATGTTTCCAAGGAGAAAATGCTATTCAAACACATTACAAAGCTGACTCCAATGGTAAGAAAAGAAAGAAATTTTACTTACAAAAAGAGAAACACATCTTACATGACACATTCATGTAGGCAGGGCTATTTTGGGGCAGGAACGCACAGGAATGGAGTTCCGGCTGGCTCCTGAGTTGGCCATGCCCAGCAGGAACCCATTAGCATAATAGGCCACACCTAACAGCAGACACTCATTAGGATTGGCTACATTAGGGGTGTGTGACCTAACATGCAAAGAAGTTCCTGCTACGAAAAAAGCCCAGGGTTTTGACAACAAAGTAAACAGAATAAGAAGCAAAAGGTGGGTGTGGTTGGATGACCACACTTCTGGTAACATGTGGGGTGTGGCCTAAAATGCTAATGAGCTGTGCTGTCGGGGGTGTGGCCTAATATGCTAATGCATTTCTGCTGTTGGGTGTGGCTTATTATGCTAATGAGTTCCTGCTGGGCTTTTTCTACAAAAAAAGCCCTGCATGCAGGGACATTTAACTTCTTGTGAACAGAATAACTTCAAAAAGGTTAACGTGCTACAGCTCCAAGCCCATGTAAGAGACAGAAGAAGTGAGGTCCTATATAAGATGACAACAGAAAGCAAGCAATGGCCAAAGAGGCTCAGCATCTGACTGATGAGAGGGTGGGGCCAACTGCCAAGTGTGCCTCAGTGAGAGAATTCCCTTAACTCTTTCCCTCCCAGATCCTCTTGCATGCAGAGTCACGATATCTAACAAAATGGAAGTCAGTGAAGGTGACCCGACCCTGGATTAATAGGACCAACCCCGTTATCAATCAATCAGCCTCATTCTACCCCATTTGCCATCAGTCAATGGCATACTCATGAAGAGTTCATTACAATAGTCTGCAGGTCTCCAAGGCATGTAAAACTGTGGCCTCTAGACCAGTCCTTTCCAGAAAGGGTTGAATGTGATGTATCAGCCCAGTCTGATAAAAGGCACTCTTGGCCACAGCCTCCACCCACTCCCTGAATACTCAGGAGAAGAGATAGATCTAGCAGTACATCCAAACTGCAACCTGAGTTTTCAGGTCAAGTGCATAGAACTTTAGTTGACTGGGTTAACAGGTGCTTGAGTCATGCTGTAGAAATGAGAGGGGGAAAGATCTTGAGGTCATAATGAAATGAAAGTCAGGCCCCTGCCACAAGAGGGAAGAAGGGACGGCCAAAGTGCGGCTTTTAAAAAGGCACGCCGCGGCGGGATCATACAGATCCCCTGAGCCACTGTGCATTTGCTCCCCGGCATGATCAGATGCCGGGGAGATGGGGAGAAAGGCACAAAAGTCTGCTGAACTGTGCATGTCGAAGCATGCACAGGTTGGCAAGGAGCCGGGGATGCGCCGCCGAAAGAACGCGCTGGCGATCCCATGGCCAGCATTGCTGCGGCCGTTTGAAAAGAACCACCTCGATAGGTGGTTCTTTTTTGGTGCGGATCATCGCTGGAAGGGCCGGATCGGGGATGGGCACGGTACGCTTCCCAGATGTTGTGGTGGGATCATGCCCATTTGCTCCGCCCCCGTTCCGTCCCTCTCCCGGCCCTAATCCTCTCGTGTGGACAGGGCCTCAGTTGAGCTTTCCATTTGTTCACCCTCATCCATTCCATTGTTGATTCCAGGCACTATTTTAGCAAGGTCAAAACTTCCTAAGGATCTGATTAAAATGAGAGGAAGAGCTGGGTGTGAGCTGCATACACACCCCAAACCTCCTTACAACCTCAGCTAAGGTTAGCCATGTCAAAACCAGGCCAGAAACTAGACTGAAAGGGATGTAGTTGTTATTGGGATATCGAATCCTATTGACTATTTGTACCAGGCATACAGTGTTATTCTAATGAGTGCAGATATATCACCTGCTGGCACTCATATCCTGTTCAATAGTTTCATTTTGGCTTACCTTTATGTAGGTCTAAGTATTGTGTGCTGTCTCTCTACTTTTCCACCTAGCAACCAACAAGCACTTCCCACGGCAGTAAGAAAAGTCACCATCACCTGCCTTCTGCAACCGCACTGCTGCTCCTGAAGCATGCAGGGGAAAGTCTGTTATATATCTCAGGCTAAAAGCTTTGCCAACCGTAGGAGAGGTTAGAAGTATCCTCTGATGTTTGCTTTTGTGTTCTATGCTGGAGAAAAGGGCTGCAGTTCATAAAAGTGAAGCTCACATTGCCCTACCAAAATCAATGAGACTTACAGCCTTATCATACATCAGAGAGCCAGTGTGGTTAAAGTGTTGGACTAGGATCCGGGAGACCCCGGTTCGAATCCCCTCTCTACCATGGAAGAGATGTTCAGAGGTGGTTTGCCATTGCCTGCCTCTGCGTCACAACCCTGGGATTCCATGGTGGTCTTCCATCCAAATACTTGCCAGGGCTGACCCTGCCAGTATGATGTAGTGGTTAGAACCAGGCTTGATTCCCCACTCCTCCACATGCAGCTGCTGATGTGACCTTGGGTCAGTCATAAGTTCTTTCAGAGCTGTTCTCTCAAGGGCAGTTCTGAAAAGAGCTCTCTCAGCCACCTACCTCACAGGGTATCCGTTGTGGGGAGGGGAAGGGAAAGGAGATTGTAAACCACTCTGAGATTCATTTGGGTAGTGAAGGGCGGGGTATAAATCCAATCTCCTCCTCCCCCTCCTCTTCCTCTTCGCTTCCAAGATCTGGTATGTCTGAGTTATCCAAGTCAGGGCACAGTTTTATACCATCTGTGAAAATACTTACATGATCGACAGATTTCTGCATTTCTGGGTATCTATGAAGCCTGTATCTGGGACCCCCACCTTGTGTTCTGAGTGTAACAACCAAGACATATGTTGCAGGTTTGTCTCAGTTTCCATGGGCACAGAGCCTGATTCAGATGGTGTGATGGCAGTACAGGTGGAGAAGGGGCTTCAACGTTCTTTCCTGCATTATTTTCCTAACGTGAAATGGTTCCAAGGGCACTGTTTGACCCATTAGAGAAAACTACGTGCGCACCTGAGGTTTGGGGAAATGCACAAGTTGAAGCCCTGACTTCTCAGATCTGCAGTCACAATCCCAATCAGCCAACACATGTGTGGCAATCCAAGAGAACCTGCAATTAACGTCTGACTGTTACAGGACACAGAGTGGGGTAGGGATGCCAGCCTGTGGATAAGACCTGGATTCCCCCAGAATTACAGCTCATCTCCAGACTACAGGGATTAGTTCTCCTGGAGAACATGGATGCTTTGGGGGGGTGGACTCTATGGTCCTGTCCTCCCCAGGCTCCATTCCCATATCTCCAGGAGTTTCCCAATTTGGATCTGGCCACCATAACCCCCCCTTCCTCCACCATTGATGAGGGCAGACCTGGCAACCCTAGAGTGGGGACCCCAGACCCAACTGGTGTATTCCATAATTTGAGTCAGTGGTGATTCAAGCTAAAAAAGAAAATGTTTACTGTTTGCAACAAACAGACAGTGTTACTATCTGCTTGTCACTGGAGTTGTCCATGTGGAATTTTTAGTCACAATTCCATCCAAGGCTCGCATTCTGAAACAGAATAGAAACCCATAAAGCACAGATCTGAGGCATATAATATCAGTGTACGGAATGTCAATGCACACTGACCTCCCTTTACAAACACTGGCAGATGGCCACTGTTTTAGTCATCAAGAGTGGTCTGAATAGAAAATCAAGCAGTAACTTAGCCTGTTTGGGGGCATTTTGGTTTGGAGGCATTTTGCTGTTGCTGAGTATCTGTACCATTGTCTGTGGCAACACTTAGTGATATCTCTTTGAATATTATGGCTCTGTTGCCAGCAGGTTCTTTCCAGTATACAAGTATGGTGTAGTGGTTGAGAGAGGCAACTCTAATCTGGAGAACCAGGTTTGATTCCCCACTCCTCCTCCACCTGAAGCCTGTGGGGTGACCTTGGGCCAGTCACCGTTCCCTCAGAACTCTCTCAACCCCACCTACCTCACAAGGTGCCTGTTGTGGGGAGAGGAAGGGAAGATGATTGTAAGCCAATCTGAGAAGATAGAGAAAAGCAGGGTATATAAACCTACTCTTCTTCTACCACAAGCTGCTCTGTCAGAACCATCAGGTATGAAGGCCGGCCTGCTGGTTGGAAAAAGAAGGCAGAATTCTTAAGATAAGAATCTGCAGAAGCCTCAGCAGGAGCATCAGACATCCCAAAGAAGGGCAACAGGAACTGTTTTCATCAAGCCATTACCGTTGGTTGCAGCGCAGAAGGAAACCCATGAGTAGCATCATCCTTAAATGGGTTCTTCCATCGACACTGGAAGCAAATCTCGGGCCCTCTCAGCAGCCCGGCAGCCACACAGAGCAAGCTTTACTCCACGTGCCAGCCTTCCTTTAAATGCTTCCCATCGTTAATACTTTCCTAACTTAATCGCCGCCCGCTTCTTCAAAGATTCCACGGAATTAATGCTCCCATCTCTTTTCCTTTGTCGGTAAGGATGACCCAGCTTCAACACAGCTGTGACGCAGCTAATAGGAACAAGGAGCAGCATTGCCCACTGTTCTCTTATCTCTGCTCATTCTTTGGCACGGAAGTAGGACTGTACAGCATGTTGCTGTTCAGAGGATGCGGTGACATTTTCCTACCATTGCTGGGGGGGGGGGAGTTCTTTACAAAGCAAGTCTCTCTCTCTCTCTTTTTTCCTTTAAAGTGACATTTCCTTCAGTGAAAAGCCAACCTAATTTTCCTCGGAATAATGTACATGACTGCACACTCCAACCATATCGCTGACAAATGAGTAGATAATGCTGAGCAGTTTCATGATTCAATTACCCTGAGCTAGCAAGGGCTCCTTGGGAAGCAATGAGGAGACCGTACAGCTTGTTTGGGGCATGCAGTCATTGTCAGCTGAATGTATGTTTTATTCATTTTGGCCCTGGTCACACGAGCGAGATAATCCAGGGGGGAAGTGAGGCTTTTTGGTCCAGAGCAAAATGAAGGGCGGTATCACGATCTGACGTCCCACTGAGGCTCTGTGCTCAGGCCGTCAGCCGCTGATCACACGGTGAGGGCAAAGCGTGGCAACAAAGCAGTACCACATTTGTGCGCATACCACAGAGGCTTACAAGAAAATATCAGGTGGGACACGGACAGGCGCCGGATGCAACGGGATACCAGTGCTTCCGCGATCAGATGCCCGCCTGCGCCCCGCGTTTTCCAGATAATACTACACTTTACAAGCTACTTTTTAACTCCACATCTTTGACCAGATGCTACAGGTCAGAGACGGGGACTCGACGCTTGCCAGATGTTGTCATATGATCGTACCCTTTTAATCCAGGTGGCAGTCGTGCCTCTTCAGCGGCAAATTCTCTGCGTGACCAGGACCTTTATTACTTATTTTGCTATCTATCCGTTGGGGGTGGGGAATGCTCAAAGTTGTTTAATTGCCTAATTGGCCAAACGTGCCTACAAAAAATGTTAGGTTTTTTTTTTTTTTCAAACAGCCTTGACAGCACTAATAACACCATATCCTTGTACGTACCATAGGTCAGGAGAGGGAATTCCTCACAGAGCCTGGCCAAAATTCAATCCATATCACTACATCAAACAACCAAGTGCTAGTCCCTTTCCATGTGCGGGGTAGGAAAATCGGTGCAATAGAACTACTATTTATGGTTCTAACAATCCAGGGGTAACCCAAGGGTTGCAGAGAATAGAAACCCTAATCAAGGTGCATCCCCCAACTTAATAGTGACACACAAGCAGACATCATTTTTTTAAGAGCCAGTTTGGTGTAGTGGTTAGGAGTGAGGACTCTGATCTGGGAGAACTGGGTTTGATTCCCCACTCCTCCACATGCAGCTAGCTGCTGGTGTGACCTTGGGTCAGTCACAAGTTCTCTCAGAGCTTTTCTCTTAAGAGCAGTCCTTGAAAGAGCTCTCTCAGCCCCACCTACCTCACAGGGTGTCTGTTGTGGGGAGGGGAAGGGGAAGGAGATTGTAACCCACTCTGAGGTCCTTTCCGCACTAGACCTTAAGTCCTGGTTCAACCCTGTCCCCAAACTTACATTCAACACTACACTTGAGTTCACCCCTGTAGTTATCGCAAGGTATTTTTTGTTTCCACATTACACTGAGGTGACCCCGGTTTCACCCCACCCTTGTCCTGCGATAAACAGATGCTGTTATAACCAAGGATAAGTGCAAGGTACTGTGTAATGAGTGGAACTCTGATAAAATCAGGGATGAGATCCAAGCGTGGAAAGGACCTGATACTCCTTTAGGTAGTGAAGGGCGGGGTATAAATCAATGTTCCCTCTAAGCCGTGGAGTCTTGTGAGCGAAAATTCTATTTCGTGAGCTACTGGCATTAAAGTTGTGAGCGAGCAATTTGGCTACTGCATAAATTAGTTTGCTCTGGAGCTGTCCTTCCTGAGCTAAGACAAAAATGTGTGAGCCAGAGGCTAACAAATTGTGAGCTAGCTCACACTAACTCATCTTAGAGGGAACACTGGTATAAATCCAATCTCTTCTCTTTAAAAAAAACCCTGCCAGAGGTCAAGCAGCATTTTGGGCTGCTGATGCAACCCAAAATGGTGCATGAAAACAGTGGCAATTGGGAGGTGGTGGTGGTAGAGACAGTGGCCACCAGGAGGAAGGTGAGCTGCCACGGAGGCGTGGTAAAACTAATGAAGGGCAGGTGAGCTGGAACCAGTAGTGGGAAAGGGAAAAGCTCTGGGAGGAGTCCAGGACGGAGGGGGACCACGGGATTGCCACTCTCCTGCAAATCGTACTCATGTCCATGAGTTCCATTTAAAAAAAAGTTTAGTTAATTATTTTATCACAGGAAATATACAACTTCAAACAAATACCATCCAGATTCTGCCAAAGATGAATAAAATAACAAGACATTGCTGTGTGTGGAGGGGGAAGACTTGTTGGTATTTACTCCTGTTGCTTAAATATCGTCATTGTGAAATTAATATTTCTGTGCTGGAGTCATATGAAAAGTAATAAAATAAAAATAAAGTTGTAAAATAAAGTTGAAGAAGAGGAGGAGGAAGAGGAGATTGGATTTATACCCCACCTTCCACTTGAGTCTCAGAGAGGTTTACAACCCCTTTCCCTTCCCCTCTCCACAACAGACACCCTGTGAGGTAGGTGGGGCTGAGAGAGCTCTTTCGAGGACTGCTCTTGAGAGAACATCTATGAGAAAACTGTGGCTTGCCCAAGGTCACCCAGCAGCTGCATGTGAAAAAGTGTGGAATCAAACCCGGTTCTCCAGATTAGAGTCTGCCACTCTTAACCACTACACCAAACTGGGAATGAGGATGAAAATTGTTTCTTGTTGTGTCTAATTAAGTTGCAATACACAATACTCACAATACACAGCAACATTTCACCCAGTAATCACACTACCCAGGCCAAAGAGACTCTTCCAGTGTGGCGCATACTGAATATGTCTTTTTTATACATTGATTTTAAACCATTGTGACACTAGTTTCTTCCACGTTGCTCCCATTCTCTGTGCTGAGATGTCAGTTGTCCCTTTAAAAAGGACAACAAATGGACAGTTGACCTGCAAGAAGGACATTTTGCTATTTCCGCAGGGCCTGTAAGACGGAGCTCTTCTTCCAGGCTTTCAATTAGTGGCAGGGCAGGGAATTCAAGTGCTCTTGGGGAGGGGAAGGTATAGTGGTGGGAACAGGCGGAAATCGAAGGGAAGGGAGCAGAGAAAAAGAGAAGCTCGGCCCCCTTCCAGCCTGCGTCCCATCCCAAAGGTAACAGGTAGTGGGGCAGTGGAGAAGAACCACTCCCCGACATCGGTGTTGTGTAATGCCAGGTCCATAAACAATAAGACCTCTGTTCTTCAAAATTTCATCACGGATCAGGATGTGGACCTGGCGTGCGTGACCGAGACCTGTGTGCGAGACGGGGAGACAGTAGGGCTCTCCCAGATGGCTCCCCCAGGTTTCTCGGTCCTCCACCAATCCTGGACAAAGGGGCAGGAGGGAGGAGTGGCCTTGTTCATTCGGGAGGCTTACTCCTTCAGGGCCCTCCCGGCCGCGAGGATCTCGGGCATTGAATGTGCTGGCTTTGTGTGGGAAGCTGGGGAGAGTTTGGCTGTTTGGCTAGTGTACCGTCCGCCCAACGTACAGGCAAGCAGCCTGCCAGCTCTGATGGAGGCCGTGTCAGGCTGGGTGCTGGAGCACCCCAGGCTGCTGGGTTTGGGGGACTTCAATGTCCATGCCGACGACGCGACCTCCACCCGATCATTGGACCTGGCCTCGACCATGGCGGCGCTGGGACTCTCCCAATGTGTAACAGTTCCCACACATCAAGCTGGTCACACGCTCGATTTGATCTTCGCGGCGGGGATCACAGTGGAACGGGTTACTGCCTCGGCAGTTTCATGGTCGGACTCGGACCACTATGCCCTGAGGGCCCGAGTGAATGTGTCACCCCAACCCTGTTTGGGCGGCGAGCTAATTTGGGCTCGCCCGCGGAGCCAGATGGACCCTGAGCGGCTTCAGATGGCTCTCCGGGATACACTGCCCCCTGGTGACTCATTAGATGAGCTAGTGGGGAGTTGGAATAACCGACTCTCTACAGCCATCGAGGAGATTGCACCTAGACGTCCTCTGCTTCCTCGAGCTAGGCTGGCACCCTGGTACACACCGGGGCTGCGGTTGATGAAGCGAGGGCTTAGACGACTAGAGAGACAGTGGCGGCGAGCTCGTGACGAAGCGTCAAGAGCATCCTATCGAACGTTTATGAAGTCGTATGAGATGGCGGTCAAAGCCGCAAAGAAGGAATTCTATGCGGCTGAGATTGCATCTGCAACCTCGCGCCCAGCACAATTATTTAGAACGATTCGGTCACTAACCACCCTGCCACAGAGCAGACAAAATATTAAGGAATTGGACATCGGCTGTGAGGCGTTTGCGAGGTATTTTGCAGATAAAGTCTTGTCGCTCCGTCGTGACCTCCCGGCCACACTTGAGACAGTACGTGAACTCGAGGCTCCTAGCACGTCTTCTGGTCCCATTCTGGATTGTTTCGGCCCT
>NW_015170390.1:119378-120038 GCF_001447785.1 Gekko japonicus
GGACAAAGGGTGGCGCTTGGCGAGAGTACGTCCCAGAGGCACCCACTAGAATGTGGAGTGCCTCAGGGAGCTGTGCTCTCGCCAATGCTGTTTAACATCTATATGCGCCCCCTTGCCCAGATTGCCCGGAGGCATGGGCTGGGTTGCCATCAATATGCTGATGACACCCAGCTCTATCTGTTGTTGGATGGCCAGTCTGGCTCTAACTTGAAAAATCTGGACCGGGCGTTGCAGGACGTAGCGGACTGGCTTAAGCAGAGTTGACTGAAACTAAATCCGACAAAGACGGAGGTCCTATGCCTGAATCAGAGCGGTACGGGGGTAGGGGTCCCACTTCCGGCCTTCGGTGGGGCGCCATTGGTGCCAGCTCCGAGGGTCCGGAGCTTGGGAGTGCTCCTGCATGCTTCCTTGACAATGGAGGCCCAGGTAGCAGCCACTGCCAAGGCAGCCTTTTACCATCTACGGCTGATTAGGCAGCTGGTCCCCTTCCTCGAACGCAATGATCTGGCATCAGTGATCCACGTGATGGTTACCTCGAGGTTGGATTACTGCAATGCTCTCTACATGGGGCTGCCCTTGGGGCAACTTCGGAAGCTGCAGCTGGTGCAGAATGTCGCAGCTAGGTTGTTGATGTGTGCCCCTATGAGGGAACACATCCAA
>NW_015170391.1:0-28108 GCF_001447785.1 Gekko japonicus
ACTCTCAGCCAGCACATAAAAGAAGCTCCACATTTCCAGCCTTACCAGATCCATTTTCTCGGGAGGGACAGCAGTTCTGTACTAAACGAAGAGCATTTGCAGAACAATTCATTTGACTCGTCTTTGTTTCAAATCTCGCCCCTTCCTCCGAAGTGCCCGCGGCGGCACACACGGATCGCCCTCCTCTCATTTCATCCAGATGTTCCGTGGTGTTGCAAATCCACCCTTGGAAGCCCTTTCCACTTCTAAACAATGACTAATGAGCCGTTTCCGCTCTTGATTCCAAGATCCAAGGAGTGTGCTTTGATAGCCTGTCTTCTGGTCACCCCACGTGGAGTGGAGAGAATGAGGCAAACGGGACAGCTGGTGCCTCTTTCCCCTGCTTCCAGGGCTCTGAGTGGCTGCTGCCCTTCCCTTTGAGGTAGTCCATTAACACTAATCAGAGAGAGAGAGAGGGGTTTGCATTCCTTTGGGTTTCTAATGGCTCCTTTGTCAATATGGCCTCCCTTTTGTCACTGTTTGCTGAGCACCCTGGCGTATCTCTTAATGAGCTCTCCTGAGTGCCCAAAGAACCGATCCGGAGCTCGGCTGGCGTGTTGAAGGGCTACTTTCATCTTCACCACAGAGGAAGCAGGAACTGTCTGTTTCCCTTTTAGGTTCATCAGCTTATGGATTGGGGTCAAGGGAAAGGTTTGTGAAAGCATGGGGACCTCAGAAAACCTCAGAGTGTTGAGCGGATAGGAGCAAATTTAGAGCGTCATGATCCCTGCAGCGTGAGTTGATATCAGAGGCTGGCAAACTCCCCCCAGTCCTCCTTAGAAACTTCTGAGCAGCCTGCCCCACTTATATATGGATTAAGTTAAAATTAATACTTTGGACAGCGGAAATGCCCTGCTTGTCCTTTTTTGCACTGGGAGGCCTCCAGGCCAGACGTCAGTGGCCCAAGCCAAGGCCTGTGATATACAAGGAGAGGGGCCGTGGCTCAGTGGTAGACCATCTGCTTGGCATTCAGGAAGTGGCAGGTTCAATCCCCGGGATCTCCAGTTAAGGATCAGGTAGTGGGTGATGTGAAGGACCCCGGAGAGCAGCTGCCGGTCTGAGTAGACAATACTGACCTTGATGGACCAGGAGTCTGATTCAGGACAAGGCAGCGTCATCGTGTGTGCCCATCCCTGTTCTTCAGCCTCAGCAACATGGACCAAGTGTCAAGCTAAGCACAGATACACATTGTACCCACCGAGGCTCCCTCTAAGCTGTGGAGTCCTGCGAGCAAAAAATCTACCTTCTGAGCTACTGGCATAAATAAATGTGAGCAGGTGATTTGGCCACTGCATAAATCAGTTTGCCCTGGAGCCATCCCTTCCTGAGCGAAGGCAAAACTGTGTGAGCTGGAGGCTAAAGAACTGAGCTAGCTCACACTGACTCAGCTTAGAGGGAACACTGCACTCCACTCAAGTCTCCGGTCCTGCGCAGCCCCAGTCCAGGTCCATTTATGACCATTTATATAAGCTTGGCGGGAGCCAGAATTCCAGTCCCGTGACTGCCTTCCAATAGTGTGTTGACTTTTCTTTTCGGAAGCCTTCTTGGGCAGGTTCTCCTTAGGTGCTGCATATGCATTTAAATGTATTCTGTAACGTGGCTGCAACTCTGCCTCGGTATTACCTCGGCTTAAACGTTCCCCGTCTGCCGCTCCTGCCTCGAAATGGTCGACCCCGGGGCATGCAAGTGGTGCCGTCTCAACTGTGTCCTTGCAGTAGTAGCCCAAACGGTCCGGTTCAGTTTTGCGAATGGGGTCAAGCAGGGTCGTGTTAAGATCTCAGAAGCCCCTGGGCAAGAGCAGAACGCAAGTAAGCCCTGCCTTAACTGGAAGGAGCTCTCAGAGTTCATTTCGCATGAACTATATGGGCTGGAGTACTGGACACAGTTCAGCAACTGTGTAAGTCACCGGCAAATGGCCAGTTGCCACACAGACATGTCCTTTGGGAAAGGAGTGTGATTCATTCTGAGCCTCAACCCCTCCCTGCCACCGATTAGGTCCCTGTTGCAGACTGTAGGGGAAAACTGCAGGGCGAGGACAGGGGGGTATCCTTGGGCTATGAAAGGAGGTATTATATCCTGCCCTTTCGGTATGCCCCCGCGTATCTCACTACTCAGTGTGCAGCTTAAGAAAACTGGGGACCAAGCTTTATTTGGTTTTGTGAAACTAAGGCACAGGTAACTGTGGCTAGCTGTGACTGAACCAGGAACGGACTAGAATCACAGAATCACAGAGTTGAAAGGGGCCGTACGGGCCATCTAGTCCAACCCCCTGCTCAGTGCAGGATCAGCCTAGGGCGTCCCTGACAAGTGTTTGTCCAGCCACTGCTTAAAGACTACCAGTGAGGGGGGGAGCTCACCACCTCCCTAGGCAGCTGATTCCACAATTGCACAACTCTTGCTGTAAAAAAGTTTTTCCTAAGATCCAGCCGGTACCTTCCCACCCTTAATTTAAACCCATTCTTGCGAGTCCTCTCCTCTGCTGCCAACAGGAACAGCTCCCCGCCCTCCTCCAAGTGACAGCACTTCAAGTCCTTAAAGAGAGCCATCATGTCCCCCCTCAACCTCCTCTTCTCCAGACTACACATTTCCAAGTCCCTCAGCCTTTCCTCATAGGGCTTGGTCTCCAGGCCCCCAATCATCCTTGTTGCTCCCCTCTGCACCCGCTCCTTTCTGTCCACATCCTTTTTGAAGTGAGGCTTCCAGAACTGCACACAATACTCCAGTTGTGGCCTGACACAACTAGCAACTTTCTATTTCCCGCCAAATAGCCATTTGTGGACAAGTCACTGCACGTACATAAGAGACATGCCCCTCCCCCAGATTCTAGCTTCTGAGCTGTAAGATTTACCTCAGAACATGTTTCAGTTCCACTCTTGCATGTGCCCACCAACACTTCTTCAAAACAGGGCTGATTGCTCCTCAGAGCCAACACTGTCATGCTGTCTTATGCCCGGGGAAGAGCCAGTCCAGCAGTTCCTCATCCCTCCCTTCAAGTGCCTAGGGGTACGGCAAAGTATTGTTGCTGGCCACCATTTTTTATTTTTTTTGCCATCAAGTCACAGCTGACTTATTGAGACCCGCTGGGGTTTTCAAGGCCAGAGACTTCAGAGGTGGTTTGCCATTGCCTGCCCCTGCATTACACCCTGGTATTCCTTGGAGGTCTCCCTTTCCAATACTGAGCAGAGCCAACTTTGATTAGCTTCTGAGATCTAATGAGGTCAGGCTAGTCTGGACTATCCAGCAGGCCCATAGCTACGGTGGAGCTTTTGGGGGCTCCGCCCCACAAGAATTTATCCTGTAAATGCTTTTTTCAGTCGTTTTTAAGCAGAATGGGGTGCTGTAGTTGACTACCCACACTGAGTAAGGGGGTTGGAGTATGTGACCTCTCGGATCCCTTCTAATCCTGTGTTAAGAAACTGGTCTCCTTTAAGAGAGTTTTTCTGCCTAACTGTTAGCTTTCTTGACTACAGAAGTCATCACACACACACACACACCTGCTGGCCTGTTGTCAGAATTGTTGTTTAGATTGGCAGAAGTGATTAACTTGCAGCAGCTGAGAACTGCCATTTAAAGTGGCTGGCAGCTTGCAATTTAGAGATCTCTCCTGGTAACAACTCTCTATTGGCTAAATGGCTTTTCTTTCTGCACTGAGAATTCAGTCCCACCAGGAAAAAAATTGCCCCACAAGCCACGAAATCCTGGCTACACCAGATATGCTCACCAATATAAGGTCTCCTCTGACTGGAAGCCACCAACAGAAAGCCTGAGTAGGCCCTTAGATGATGCTTTTTATAGAGAAGGTGACAGTGAAGAACATAAATAACTCTTTCTAACTTTAACACTGGGCTTGTCCTCTAAATTAAACAGTTGGTCTCTAAAGGGATTTTGCAAATGAGTAACAGGTGGGCTAGAATACATCTTCCTGATGACTCCCGTTAAATTTTCAAGGCAAGGTTATAAAGGCTAAGAACAACACTTGTTTGCAATTAAAGAGCAATAAATCTGCCATTTCTTCAGCTACACTAATGAAGTATCAGGGTGAGAGGCGTTCCTGTATTCTCCTGACCAGCCAGTGAACCTTACAGAGGTTGCGAGACTACATAATAATACATAGATTAACATGCCATACCTATGATTAAAATCTTGAATATGCAGCATAGTAATATGTCCGGAGCACAGTTCATGTTAAGCAGAAAACTGATTCTGGGTGGAGTCCTCTGTAGTCTCTGTGGAAGAAGACTAGCACGGCCAAGCCGATTTGGATCGCTGTTGCTTTCAGTTCCCCAAGTATGTATTTGAGGAGAAAGGGATTTTTAATGGAAGCAAAGAGCAGAAGCAAATGTATGTGGTTAAATGTATGAACCGTGTTAGTATGTTGCATCAGAAGTACAAGGACTCTTGAAGACCCCCTTCGAGAGACACACATACCACTTTGTTTAATAAGGGTACACTGTAGAGTTGCCAGCTTCACGTTGAGAAATACCTGGGGTAGATGATCGCTATGTGATTGTTTTCCTCACTACGGCGGCCAGAATCTTATTTGCAAAATATTGGAAATCACCAGAGATACCAACTAAGCGAGAACTTATAAACAAAGTACTAGAGGCTGCAGAACTGGACAGACTGACTCTATTGATAAAAGGTGCAATGGACTCTATATTTCAGAATACTTGGGTACGGTTCTATAGCTGGTATGATAAGTATATGTAGGCAAGTTAAGAATTGACAGAAATGCAATATATACTTAGATCGACAAAGATAGAGATAGATGGTTACTTACACAGGTTACAAGAATGTTAGATTAAGGCATTAATATAAATATCTGTTAAAAAATGTAAACAACCCCAGTATATGTATGTGTGTAATGTGTGTATATGTCAATATGTTAGTGTGTGTACTTTATGTGCGTATGTGTTATATATTTGAAAAGCCTTCATAACATTCTGCCTCTTTGAGGCAGTTGAAAAAGAGCGAGAGAGAGAAAGAGAAATACCTGGGGGGTGGAGCCTGAGGAGGGTGGAGTTTGGGGAGGGGAGGGGAGGGGCCTTAGTGGGGTCTAACGCCATAGGCCCATCTTCCAAAGCGGCCATTTTCTCCAGGTGAACTGATCTCTGTTGCGTGGAGATCAGTTGTAATCCCAGGAGATCTCCAGCTACCACCTGGGGGTTGGCAACCCTAGTACACTGCTTTGTAAAATGAGAAAGCGTTGTTTTGGATTTCCATCCCAACTCTGAAGCCTGAAATTGCTAAAATAAATTAACAATTACTACATGTTCCCCTCCTCCTCCTTGTTAACAGTGATGATAATGGTGTTATTTATAATCTTCCTTTCTCGTTTAATGGCATTTTCAAACTCCAAACTCGATCGTTAAAATCAATAGTATTACCAGATAGCCATAGTTTCAGTAAGCCCTTTGGTCAGTTGCCGTGTAGCGTAACGGTTGTATTGAAGGACTAGACGACCTGGCCGATCTTTCAGGTTCGAAGGAGGCAACCCTCACTTATTTTATTTATTTATTTTCTTTAATTTATATCCCACCCTCCCCAGAAGTGGGCTCAGGGTGGGTTACAAGGTCACATAAAAGTTGTGACAGTTAGACTATCGAATTCAAACGGCATATACAAACTCAGAGGTTAAAATTTAAAAATTTATACCAAAAGACCAAAGAACCAGAGTGAAAGAAGCTTTGGTAGTGACACTCAGATGGAGCCTTGAAGGCGGCGTTGTCGGACATCAGGCCACTGACCATAAGACCGGGGCTGTCTGCAGGGGAGGCCAAGAGACGAAAAAATTGGGACACCCACTGCCTCAGCTGAAAGCCCCGCGGAATTGTAATAGATCCTGCAGGGCCCTGATCTCAATTCGGAGCTTGTTCCAAAAGGCCGGGGCCAGGGCAGAAAAGGCCATGGCCCTCGCTGAAGGCAGCCGTATGTTGTTCGGGCCAGGGACAACCAGCAGATGTTGATCGATTGAGCGTAAAGCCCTGCGAGGCAGATATGGGGGGGAGACGGTCCCTGAGATCTACAGGCCCCTGGCCGCATAGGGCCTTAAAAGCCAGCACTAGAACCTTGGAACTGGATCCGGCAGTTGGCACCCCAAGTGGCAGGACTGGGGAGGGAAGAGAAGGGACTCGCTGTTGCTGCTGGCCCTTGAGCAAAACCCAGGAAGCAGTATTAGCAGGCCCTAGCTGGGGTCACTAGAAGTCGGTTGTGACTTGGCAGCACATGCATGCATAAGCTGGCTGAGAGGGGAAGATTCCCTCAGAAATCCATAAGCCGAAATTCTGTTCTGTATAGCGTTTAAAGAAGAACACTTAGATACATATCTGAAGTGTGAGGATGCAGACATCATAAATCACATCCCCCCCCTGTTGGGTGTTACAAGTTAAAACACTTTCAGTATTTACTGGGTTAATGATGTTTGTTAAGTCACATGTTTGTTTGTAACCAATCTATTTAGATTATAGGAAGCCCGGGAACTTTGGAGCTAGTTTGCTACTCTGATTGGAAACAAAGTGTCAAGTATTACCATTTTATGGCTTCTCTTCCGTCTTTGTGTTTTTTTGTTCTGACTAGAGAAGGAGACGCCATTCTTCCACTTTTACCTTCTAGCTGTAAGGATGTAGACCATTTAGCTCTTTGTTATTTTATATCCTGTGTACCTTTTTCCCATGCTAGGTTATAGTAAACTTTTATATTCTTTTTAAACACACCATGGAGTCAGTCTCTTTAATACTCTGCTGATTTACTTTAAACAAGAATCCCAACACACACCCCTTCTTTGTGTTCCACGCATCCATGCGTATCGGGTGTCCTTTTGCTACATAGGGCATTTGTATGAACAGGGTAGACCAGAGCGCTTCCAGTGGCTCAGGCAGAAGGTCAGAAGGTCTTCCCTCTGGACTTGAATGACTTGTGTTGGTCGGAAGATCCTTTGAGCCATTTGCCGTTCCCTGGTCTGTCGTTTGGCACAAGGCGCCGTCTAATGGGAGCTCTTCAGTAGCCTTTTGAGGTGGGCCCTTTTGTCCCGGCTGTATTCAGCACAGCATTAACCAAGATCAAAGCCCTACTCCTGCGGTCCATCCTCTCCAGGCTGAGAGCCCTCCAGGGACAATGAAGCACTCTTTAATTGAAGCTTCCTAGCCCCTTATCCTCCTCCTGCTCTTTCACACACACACACACACACACACACACAGTTAAAACAACTCTCTAGGGTTTGTGAATGGTATTCGCAGAGGTCACAGGGTAAGGCTTTTTGTAGGGTCTCAGCCACGTTTCTGAGGGGCCATTAACACCACATCGAGAGCCCTACAGTGACTTGCTGAAAGGGAAGACGCGTTGGGTTGATGGTTCCGCTCTACACCCAGGCTGAGAAATGGAAAGGAAGTTGGCCAAAACTTGTGAAGTATTCGGTAGAGACATCTAACAGTGCTTGGAAGTACTGAGCACAACGAAAGAGATGAAGCGTAGCCGTGTAACTCTGTGCAGAGTTATACCTTCCTGCGTTTTTTGAAGTCAAAGGGGATTGAAGGGTATAACTCTGCTTGGGGTTGCTGAGCTGGACTCCTACTGCCCAATTCTCCTGGTCAGGTTCTTCTCTCTCTGATGTCATCACCATCATCATCACTGATTGAATTTCTGAGTTGCCCTGTGTACTTAGGGACTGGGTGATTTAGAACAGGTTAAAACATTTTTAAAAATTCAGATCAACATCAGCAGATCAATCATTGCTAATCTGATCATCTCCAGATGGCATCCATAATTTAATCTAAAACCTGCTCTGGACTGTCCTTCCATCTTGTGGGCGAGTTGAGGAGGAGGCCGAAGCGGGCATAAGAACATAAGAGACGCCAATGTTGGATCAGGCCAAAGGCCCATCCAGTCCAACACTCTGTCACACAGTGGCCAAAAATCCCAGGTGCCATCAGGAGGTCCACCAGTGGGGCCAGGACATTAGAAGCCCTCCCACTGTTGGCCCCCCCCAAGCACCAAGAAGACAGAGCATCCCTTGCCCCAGAGCCCCTATCTATACCTTGTGGCTAAGAGCCACTGATGGACCTCTGCTCCATATGCCTATCTAATTCCCTTTTGAAGCCGTCCATGCTTGTAGCCGCCACCACCTCCTGTAGCAGTGAATTCCATGTGTTAATCACTCTTTGGGTGAAGAATGGAAGAAGAGAGGAGGGTGCCGAACATGATGGAGAACCGTTGCTGTCCTCAAACAAAAGCTTGGTGGAACATCTCTGCCTTACAGGCCCTGTGGAATTGCATGACGTCCCGCAGGGCCCTGATGGAAGTTGGCAGAGAGTTCCACCAGGTCGGGGCCAGACCCAAGAAGGCCCTGGCTCTGGCCGAGGACAGCCAGGGATCACCAGAAGATTGCTCTCAGCAGAGTGTTAACACTCTCCTGGAGACATACCTGAGGAGAGGGTCCCGGAGATGTGCAGGTCCCAGACCGCTCACGTTACAGATGTGAAGGTCCACCTTAAGGGTACGGGGGAGTTCCACGCATCCAGCTTGTTCCCAGTTTGCTAGCTATGACGGTCTTCGATCAAGGAAAGCAGAAGCGTGGAGATGAGAGCGGAAACAGTTCTGATCCACAACGGGTGAAACCCTGCGGAACCCCACAGGTCAGCAGCCGTGGGGCAGAGCAGGAATCCCCCAGTGCCACCCTCTGAGTTGTGCTGGGAACCCTTGCCCCAGGTGAGCTGCTGAGTCAGACCGTGACGAGTGCCCTTTGTTTTCAGATGTGCGTAACTAGCGGGAAAGCCTGTGTGCCAGAGAAGAAGCGTCCAGATGACCGTGCGAGGCACAGCGCCACCACTGACTCCGATCTGTCCGAGCTGGAAGACAGGGTGGCTTCTGCCCTGGCTGAAGTGCAGCACACGGAGAGTGAGGTAAACCCATAACAAAGGCCTCAACAAAAGAAAGTTTAAATGAGTGATCCTGCGTGGGTGCAGGAAGAGAGGACAGGCTATTCCCCCTCCCCCCATAAGTAAATATGCATGCAGAGCTTTAACATAATTCTTTTGCCCCTTGTGTGTATGAGAGAGAGAGAAACTCCCAAGCAAACAAATGTCCCAAATGCCTGTATTTCCTCACCACTGTTTGGTGTAGGGGTTATGAGCGGCGGACTCTAATCTGGAGAACCAGGTTGGATTCCCCGCTCCTCCACATGCAGCCAGCTGGGTGACCTTGGGTCAGTCACAAGTTCTCTCAGAGCTGTTCTCTCTAGAGCAGTTCTCAGTCAGAGCTCTGAACAAACTGTGGCTAGCTCAAAGTCTTTCTAAAGCAGGGAGTCTTCGCTATTGGACTCACAGACAAGGGGTGAAGGGAACCCATGATGAACCGGGATTCTTCTCATCCCAAGCAAGCCCACATCTGATTTTTGACCTGTGAATGTCCCTCAGTCTGTGGCAACTGAGCGGAATCCATCTTCAGTTTGGTGTAGTGGTTCAGTGCGCGGAGTCTAATCTGGGAGAACCGGGTTTGATTCCCCACTCCTCCACTTGCACCTGGCTGGGTGGCCTTGGGAAAGCCGTAACTCTAATAAGAGCTGTTCTTGAAAAAGAGCAGTTTCTATCAAGAGCTCTCTCAGCCCCACCCACCTCACAGGGTGTCTGTTGTGGGGAGGGGAAGGGAAAGGAGTTTGTAAGCCACTCCGAGACACCTTTGGGTAGTGAAGGGCGGGGTATAAATTCAATCTCTTCCTCTCTTCTTCTTCTTCTTCTTTCTTTATCCTCCCTTTCCTTCCTTTTTCACCTCCCTTGTGTTGCCCCACATGCTGCGTTAGACAGCACAAGGCTGACTAGTGTTTGCAGAGGAGCAGCTAAAGAAAATCACTGGATGGACTTGGCTGCTCAGGACAGATGGGTCAGTCTAAATGACACCCTTCGATAGCCAGTGGAAATTCAGCAATGCCTAGAATTTAGGAAGCAGAAGGACCGCCTTCATACCAGTGTTGTGCAGTGTTCCCTCTAAGCTGAGTTAGTGTGAGCTTGCGCAGTTTTTTAGCCTCCAGCTCACACATTTTTGTCTTAAGTCAGGAAGGATGGCTCCAGAGCAAACTAATTTATGCAGTAGCCAAGTTGCTTGCTCACAACTTTCATGCCACTAGCTCACAAAGTAGAATTTTTGCTCCCAAGACTCCACAGCTTAGAGGGAGCATTGGTGTCGTGCAGTAGTTAAAGTGTGAGACGATCTGGGAAGCCCAGGTTCGAATTCCCTCTCTGCCATGGGAGCTTGTTGGGAGACCTTGGGCCAGTCACACGGCCTCAGCCTACCTCACAGGGTTGTTGTGAGGATAAAGAAATTGAGGATAGGAGAATGATGTAAGCCACTTTAGGTCCCCATTGGGAAGAAAGGCTCGGTGCCCTTCTGACAGCAATGCTGATTCTGTGAATTTAGGCAGATCGTGAGAGGGAGGGCAGGGAGGGTTGCTTCAGTGCTTAGTTCTCGTGGCCCTTTCTTACAGGCCCAGGGAAATGCCAATCGCCATTTTGGGGTCAGGAAGCAATTTTCTCCAGGCCAGGTTAGTCAGGGATCCTGGAGGTTTTTCTGTTTGTTTTGGGGTTTTTGCCATCTTCTGGGCACGGAACAGTGGTCACTGGGGGTGGTGGGAGGAGGTAGCTTTGAATAATTTGCATTGTGCATGGGGTTGGACTAGATGACCCTCGTGGTCCCTTCCAGCTCTATGATTCTAAGGCAGGATATAAATTAAGTCAATAATAAATAGTAATGATACTGGCCTTGATTATTGGAAATTATGCCTGCTGTTTATTTTTAAGGTTTCTGATATAGAATCCCGAATAGCAGCTCTGAGTGCCGCCGGACTGACTGTCAAACCAGCGGAAAAGCCCAAGAAGAAATCGAGCACCCAGGTGAGTTATGAAGACTGACACGGTGAATTTGTGTTCTCCTGACAGCAATAAATAAAATTCAGCAGCAACTGGAGCTAGATTCCCTGACAGCACAGTGTTGTACTGTGCAGTAAACTTTTAATCGTTGAGATATTAATACTAATGGGTCTTTGCATTCAGCACAGATCTAGCTGGATTTTTAATGGCTGGGTTTCTAGTAGTTTGGTCATTTTAATCATGCTGTTTTAGGATGGTTATCATGTTTTACTTTGTGAGGTGCTTGGAGAGGCAGCCCAGACGATTCTAAAAGAGTAAATAATAACGTATTTTAGTGTTAAGCAATGATCAGTAAAGGTTCATGGGTGGAAATCACTAGATGAAAAGGGAAGCATTGAATTTTGCATGAGTGCATAATCACAAAATAGTGCAGACTGTTCGAGCCGTCTCTCTCACTCCTGTGCTACACTCTGTAGATGCAGATGCACAACTGCAAAGGAAACCTTCCAGTAAGAAAAGGACCAGCGCTTTAATCTTTTTAGTTTGGTGTTCCCCATTTTAACAGCAGCACCTTCCGCCTCTGCGGAGAGATGCAGCTAAAGAACTAAGGTTGTGGGTCACAGGGTCATTTTGATCGGGTTTCACCGCTGTTCCCTCCCTCATTTAAAATTGCTGATCAGACGACCGCATCCGTCTCCCACACTGAAGTGGGCTCACTCGCGCGATCCTCCCAGTTCCCTAGCGAGTTTTCCTACACCCGGGAAATCGAGTACTTTCCGGATATTTGCACTTTGAATCCGCAATTTCACCGATCTGGACAGCCATCTCTCGCAGTGATTGCAGTTAGGTCATCTGAATGTCCTCGCGGTGTTTCCCCCCCAAGCGTCCGTTGTTGTGCGCATGAGCAGTCCTGTGCTGAATAAATTCAACGTATAAATGTTCAAGCGCACATATAGACTCGAGCACTCAGCTGTACGTCGCCGGTTAATTTTGTTCGCTGTTGGGGGGGAGGAACCTGCAAGAACAAGGGAGTACAGTGAGTCCCAGTGGGAGCGGTGATTCGGCCATGCGTATATGCCAATTAAAAAAAAAAAAAAGCTGTCCTGTCTTGCGCTGGCTTCAGCTTCCCAACGCCTTTTAGGTATGAGTCAACGCACAACCCCTGACGAAGGCTTAAATCATCTTTATTTAACTCCACATTTATTCAGAAGATCATTTACTCACAATCAGGTTGATAGCTGGGTAGAGTAGTTACATCTTTGTGATCTAAGTCAATTCCACGGCCGTGGTGAGAAAGAGATGAGATTCCCCTTCTCCTTCGCGGTAAGGATAGACAAAAGAAGCAGGAAAAGAGCAACAAAACTCCTATCTTTGGCCTCTGAGCTCAGGAAATTACCCTAATGAGCCAGTCAGAGGGAAGCTGCTGGGACCCCTAACTGAGGACTACAATCCCCAGGTGCAACTAGTCTTAAAGCTACACAACAGTTTTACCAAACTACTACTACTGCCTACAGCTAACGCTTACTGGAGGCAGCACAAAAGCCGTGCTGCCCAAGTGGCGGTCTGGCTATCTAGACGGTGCCCAGAGCCTCACCGCGCAATGCCAGCGGTTTAGGGAGGGATGTGTGGTCATCCCGACCCGGAGAAAAATTCTCAATCAAATCTATAGTGGGAACAAATCGGGATAAGCTTGCTGTGTGACCACAACCTAAGTGAAGGTTTAGGGGCCCAAGTAAGGGAGTCTCTTAGCTGTACAAAACATCGGGAAATTGGACTCAGGTGGGCAGGGCAGATGAACTTCGATCAGCCATCATTTCTTGTGATTTTGCTCTGCGAGGACCTGGAGCACGACTGTCCATTTCTTGTACTTCCCAGGTTTTCACTCTCCATCTCCCCAGAGGTGCACAGAACTCTCTGGAGGATCACAGTTCTGACTCTGCAGCATCACCTGACAACTACAAAGTGAGTGCATTACTGAGAAATCCACAGGACAGTCATGCCAAGAGCAGAGTCCTAGAGAAGTCTATGCTGGCTTCAGGAAAATGTACATCTCTTTCGTTTCCTTTGTTCCTAGTTGAGACACAGCCCTAGTCTGCCACCTGTTTTTAAAATATCCTCGTAAAACTTGTAAAAGCAGAAGCAACAGTTACATTGTGAATATCCTGGTTTATTCTATTTCACTTCATTTATACCTCTCTTTTCTCCTCAATGGGGCCCAAAGTGGCTTACGGCATACCCCCTTTCTCCAGTTTATTCTCACAACAACCCTGTGAGGTAGGTTACACTGGGAGTGTGTGACTAGCCCAGGGTCACCCAGCCAGCTTCCATGACAGAGTGAAGATTCATATCTGAGTCTCCCGGATCCTAGTCTGATGCTCTTAACTACTATACCATAGTATAGTATTTTAAAAAAAGAAAAACCCTGTAAGATACCCTGTGACAGTTTGAGGTCACAAGAGTAGATTCTAACCCCCACCCCACCCCCAGCCCAGTGCCACTCTCCTCACAATGACAGCATGTATTGATTTTAGGATTGACGGAAGACTATCAGCCCACCCCACACTTTGGTGTTGCACGATCCTTAACATGAAAATCACGGCAAGCCGGTTCATAACCATTGCTCACTCTAAGCTGTGGAGTATTGTGAGCAAAAATTCTACTTTGTGAGCTACTGGCATTCAAGTTGTGAGTGAGTGATTTGGCTTCTGCATAAATGAGTTTGCTCTGGAGCCATCCTTCCTGAGCTAAGACAAAAATGCGTGAGCCGGAGACTAAAAAACTGTGAGCTACCTCACACTCACTCAGCTTAGAGGGAACACTGTTCATAACTCACAGAGAAGGCTTCAGTGATATCTCCTTTCTGGGAACAAGGAAATTACTTGTGGTCTAAGGGGAATGTTTCCCCCACTAACCCTCAGGTATCCTAGCTCAACGCTCAGTTGGATCTCCTGCAGTTATAACTTCTGTGACTCTAATTCATGAGAGAATTAATTAGAATTACAGAAGTTAAAAACTCTTAATTCATGTTGTCTTTGATTTCCCCACTGTTTTTGGTTGTTTGTTTGCTGTCTGACACTTGCCAAATGAGCAGACTCCATCTCTCGTTCTGTCTTTCCTGTCTCCCTCGTTCTCTCTCCTATCTTTCAGTTTCTTGCTCTCGCTCTTTTCCTCTGAAAAATTCTAATTCTCTTTCTGCCTCTCTTTGTCTTTATCTCTCTTCCTGAGGTAATTTAGCCATTTCAGTCTCTTCTAATTCTCCAGATTTCTAACTGTTCTGCCCCCGTAATTCCTTCAGCCTGTACTTCAGCAGCTTGGTCACCTTCAGTTGACTCAGCTCTTTGCTCATTTTAAGAGAAGCTATGACAAAAAACTGGCTGCGAGAGTTGGACTATAAGGAAGGCCGAGCGCCGAAGAATAGATTCTTTTGAACTATGGTGCTGGAGAAGACTTTTGAGAGTCCCTTGGACTGCAAAAAGATCAAATCAGTCAGTCCTAAAAGAAATCAACCCTAACTGTTCCCTGGAAGGCCAGATAATGAAACTGAAGCTCAAATACTTTGGCCACCAAATGAGAAGGGGGCACTCACTGGAGAAGACCCTGATGCTGGGAAAGATTGAAGGTCAAAGAAGACGGGGACGGCAAAGGATGAGATGGTTAGACAGTGTCATCGATGCAACGAACATGAAATTGAGCCAACTTCAGAGGACGGCGGAAGACAGGAGGGCCTGGCGGGAGATGATCCATGGGGTCGCGAAGAGTCGGACTTGACTGTGCGACTGAACAACAACAACATGACAAAAATTTCACCTCAGAATTCACTTTTAAACTGTGTAGGACTTTATTTGTAGTCAGCACAAGAGATTTTCCTGTCAGATTTGGTGACTTTCATTCTTAATATCCCACTGCTCTAGCACCACTTTGTTTGGGGCAGAACAGGCCATAAAATATTTGCGGCAGAAAAATCCTCCCACAGCCCAGTGCCACTGTCCTTCTCACAATGGTAGCATGAATTGCTTTTAGGATTGGCTGAGAAGTATCTGCCTACATTTCAACTGGCACAACGTCCAGCAAAAAGGCCAAAGCGATGCTTATTTCTTGGTGCTTGGCACTATTTACTGCTAAGCCACCCCAGATGAAGGTTGTTATGGATTTCCTGAGGTACCCTCTCCCCTTCCTTGGTAAAAAAACAACCTGGCTATAACGGGTTTTTTTTGCCTTTAATACCAATGAGGAGAACAGAGATTGAACACAACAAGAAAAAGGTGTATTTATAGTGTGTGTATGGGGGGGGGGGGGTTAACTGAGGAGATTCATGACCAATTTTATACCACTTTGAAATATGGAGAGTGAGCCAGGAAAGGTTTCTTAACCTTTTGCAGAGCCACTAGAGCCTTTTTAAACCGCAGACCTCAACCTGCCCCATAGCTTTCCTGTCACCCAGAAAGACTACATATACCACTATGTGCCACACTAAACAGCCCACTTCCCCCTGAAGTGACTGGAGACAGAGTCGGATCCCTGCCCTGCCTAAGAAACCTCTAAATCTTCTCTAACTTCAAGGGCTCCTTTTCCCTCTGTTCCTCCCCTTCCCTCCATGGACTCTGATGGTTCATTTTTGGCCTTCTGTCCAGACCACCAAAGTACAAAGGGGATTGGCAGGTACTGGAAAAGGGATGGACTTGGCTCTGTCTGCTACATACTTTAATAAAAATATAACCTCAAATAAGCAATTCTGCTTTTTAAAACACGGTGGAGGCGAGAAAAGAGAACGTACTGTCTTCTTTCACTGACTAAATGTACATGCAAGACTTTTTAAAAAAATTCAAAATTACAGCAAACAGCTATCCTGAAGTGTGTCAGGAGGGGAAAGTAAGACGACTGAATCAGCATTCAGTTTGGTGGCCAGAGTGTCTGTCAAATGCATTGTGACAGCTGAGTTTAAGTTGTGGGACAAAAAACACTGCATTAAATCCTGATTCACACATATGTTTGTATTCCCCTTGTGCCCTTTTAGGTGATGTCAATGCCACATGTCTTGAGGAGAAAATTTGCCTCTTCTCTTGAAATTGCAAGTAAGATCTGTGCTCATTTCTGTATGAAGTAAAGAGAAATGCTTACCGTGGTGGGCAAAGAGTTTATGCACCGTCGACAGGAAAGATCCCCCCCCTCCCTGAAGGGGAAGTTGGCTGGAAGTGTCCTGGTGGCCCTTCGTTAGGGTTGCCATCCCCCGATGGGGGCGGGGGTTTCCCTGCTTTTGGGACCCCAATCCTCCCACGCCCAGCTGGCTGGACGGGGGGGGGGGGGGCCCCCCCCCGGGGCGGCCCACCAGAATACTCCAGGAAGAAGACTGGAGCTCCCTGCTGGAATGCACTAAGGACCTGGCAACCCTACCCTTCATGGTTGCTGAGAGATAGCTAGAGCCGTGTTGCCTTCTGTGGGTGGCCTCCAAACTGGAAGCGCTGTTAGTATCCCACAAGATTGGCCCTGGTCCTAAAAAAGGAAGGTTGCAAGCATCTAAGGAACCAATCAGGATTTTTGTCCAAAACTCAGCCTTTCTGAAGATCATCCAGTGGTGTAAAATGACACCCAATGACCTCAAATCCTTCAGAAACATTTTAAAGTTCTCTGTCACAATGAGTTAAAACAAGACAGAGGAGCCAAGAATCGCGACGTTTAAAGTTTTCTGGCCCCTGTTCCAGCTCACTTTGGATGTATTCTCTCCATTCTTCCATTCTAAACAGAACTTATGCTAACTTGTAGGCAAAAGTTTTAAGGAAGCTGAGACTGAAATGTTGAGCTGTCTATCTGTGGTAGAACACGTCATCAAGATGGAATGGGCCAAAGCAATAATTCTCCCATTCCTTCAAATTAAAAACGAGATGATAAGGGGCCTATTTCTTGGTCTAGACTGTGCAATACCCCTTCTGTGTGCTGTTGAGAGAAAAGTCATGCAGTCCCCTCCCTGAAAGGTTAAAAAGATAAGCGAGAACTTCTCTCCTGTTATACAGACAGAGTGGAATACAGTTCAGTGACATCTGGAGAGGATCCTAATTGCGCACAGTTGGCGGAATAGAAGGCTATATCTGCTCGCCATTCTTCCATTTCGTGACGTACAAAGGGGCTCTGGGAAATGTGCAGATAGGGAAAATGGGAAATAGTCCACCGTGAATGGGAAGAGGCTGGAATGGCTGACCCTGTAAGCCTAACGGTGCTTTTATCTTTCATGACACTGCAGCAGGCCCGTAGCCAGAAAAAATCATTGGAGGGGGCCACCGGGGGGCACAACATCACAAAAATAATAAATTAAAGTTAAAATAAATAAAATATAAATAAAGCCGTGGCTGGACAGCCGCTGGTTGGCTGGATCATCGCAGGAGTGGAAACTCAGCCCAATTCCTCACCGCCAAGCCAAGCATTTCACCCAGGTAGGACTTTGGCATGCCAGGGTCTCTCCTGTGTCCACCCTGCCCTTCTTTTTTTTAAGCATCGCTCTGGAGCAGAGTTTGGAGGCTCTGCTTCTCCCTCCCTTGCGGCTCTTTGCTTCCTGACCTTGTCAATTTCAGGTGTTTGTGCCTGTCAGCCATTCACCACCCCCACCCCCTTGAGCCGAACTCTAACCTCTCTAAGGAACATAGAGACGGTCTCTTTCTTGCAGGGCGAGCTAGAACGAAAGAGGAGTGTCCGTTGGTCAGTTTCACTCCTCCCCACTATTGGGGGGGGGGCAAAATGGATGGGTTTAATGGCTGCCAGCCATTTAAACCTAACAGCTGACAGGCAGGCCCACGGGGTCGCAAGCCATTAAATTGGTCAGGTTCGCTCCCCTTGCTTCCAAGTAGAGGGAGTGAAATGGACTGGTTTAGCGCGGGAGTGGAGTCCAAGTGGCGAATTTGCTGCTTGGTTTCCACTCCTGCATGGCCCCCCACTGTCAAAACCCATTTAAAGGGAACATTCCCTTTAAATGGATTTTGACAGCGGGCGCCGCACAAGAACATAGTTCGGGCGACGAATTCACTCAGAAGTGGTGAATTCGCCGCTTGGACTGCCCTCCCACACAGTGCCCGCTTGCAGAACCCATTTCAAGGGAACATTCTCTTTAAATGGGTTTTGGAAGATCTCCCCCCCCCTCCATATTGTGCTAGCATGAGGGAACTGCTTCCAGCAGAAAGGAGGGGGAAAGGTCCATGAACCCATCCCGGTTATGGACTGGTTCAGCGCGAGAGTGGCGTCCAAGTGGCGAATTTTCTGCTTGGTTTCCACTCCTGCATGACCCCCCACTGTCAAAACCCATTTAAAGGGAACATTCCCTTTAAATGGATTTTGACAGCGGGTGCCACACAGGAACATAGTTCGGGCGGCGAATTCACTCAGAAGTGGTGAATTTGCCACTTGGACTCCACTCCCATACAGTGCCCGCTTGCAAAACCCATTTCAAGGGAACATACTCTTTAAATGGGTTTTGGAAGATCTCTTCCCCCCCCCCCCATATTGTGCTGGCATCAGGGAACTGCTTCCAGCATAAAGGAGAGGGAAAGTTCCATGAACCCATCCCGGTTCATGGTGTGGTTTGTGGGACCTCACGAACTGGGACAATCTCCATTATCCCAGTTCGTGCCCATCCCTATTTATAATCTACAAAGGCTGCATGAAGTACCCCATGGGACCTAGCACTACATTTCTCTGCCAGATATTTTAAGGCATTGATCTGTAGTGGAGTGGCCAGTCCTAAAGCCCACTTGAGGTTTATAAGATTATGCATGGGATAGAGCAGGTAGAGGAAGAAGTAACTTTTCTCCCTTTCTCACAATACAAGAACTCGTGGGCACTCAATGATATTGCTGAGCAGTCGGGTTAGAGCGGATAAAAGGAAGTACTTCTTCACCCAAAGAGTGATTAACACATGGAATTCACTGCCACAGGAGGTGGCGGTGGCTACAAGCATGGATGGCTTCAAGAGAGAATTAGATAAGCATATGGAGCAGAAGTCCATCAGTGGCCATTAGCCACAAGGTATAGATAGGAACTATCAGTCTGGGGCAAGTGATGCTCTGTATTCTTGGTGCTTTGGGGGGGGAGCAACAGTGGGAGGAAGCTTCTAATGTCCTGGCCCCACTGGTGGATCTCCTAATGGCACCTGGTGTTTCTGGCCACTGTGTGACAGGGTGTTGGACTGGATGGGCCATTGGCCTGATCCAACTTTGGCTTCTCTTATGTTCTTGTTCCTTGTAAAGAATGTTCTCTTGGTTGAGACAGTCCCAGAACTTCCAGCCTAGCATGAAGCTCGTTCACTACACTGAGCAGGCTAATTAGGCAGAAAGCTTAGATTCGTCTCCTGTCTTGTATATTGTGATAATGATGGTCAAACCCCAGTTGCTAGAGTTCTGTGCTGTCTGGTCAATGAAAGTAAAAAGTTTGGCGAGTACCGGTGCCCACCATTCAGTGGGATCATAAAACTGGGCCCTTCCCTAGCTTGAACAGGGCTATTAGCCTCTTAAAATCTGTTATCGTGACTGGGGGGGGGCGGCATAGGAGCAGATTTCTTGAGTCAGTACCTGATTAAACATCTTGATTTGGCTGTGAAGCATAGAGCGCACAAAAATGAGTCTCCCAAGAATTGGCAGGGGCAGCACAAGACAACCTAGAGGCTTCTGTCTGAAATCCACCCAAAGCAGTGTGCCAGATCAGTGCAGAGTCACTGGATCTAGCAGCTGGGGTTAATTGAGTCTAGACCGACTCAGAACTTTAGATGAACAGCCTTCTGAGCAAAAATCCTTTCCCCTTCTCAGAACTCTCCTACCAAAACATAAAAGCTCATTTCTCTCAGCCTTTTCAGTTTGTCAGATGTGTAAATCTAATAAAGATTAGCACAGCTGTATTTTACAATGTATAACCATCAACCCTAAATAAATCATCTTGGGGGGAAATGTGCTAACATTATCCTCGGAGTTCTTTTTTGGAAGATCGGAATAGAAATCACAAGGGACTTGTAGCTGTTGCTGACCAGCGTCTCTCCCACACACGTGCTTGCCAGCCTTTGTGAAAGGAAATGTGGGGCCGGATCCCATCACATTCTGCATTTCCCCACCTTATGCCTACAAACGGCCATTAAACCGTGTAGGGAACAATGCCATGGATTTCTTTTCTTAGACTGAAAAACACATGAGAAAAACACCCACTCCCAATGCCCATGATGTGGCCCTAAGAAACAGCGGAAATAAATGTCTTCCAGGACAACCTAGATCTGGCCTTGTCCCTGAGGGATCCTTCCCTTCGTACTAATCCCTCTCAAAATAACTTGCTGTGAAAAATAAAGAGGAGGGAAAACACACTGATCAAGTATTGGTGCAAAATATGCCTCACATCTCTGTGACACGTGAGTATGAGCAGTTTTATCCTGACATGCTACAATACATGAGTCTGGTTTATCTTTTCAAGGCAATGCTGATTTTGCTCGGAACTCCTATTACAGAGGATCTCTGACGCAGCGCAACCCCAATGGGAAAAATAGGAAAGCCGATCGCATCTTTGCGGCAAGTATTCCAAACCTGGCCTGTCATTTTCCTGTACGTGCAGAATGTGGTGGCCGACTTGGAGACAGGAATATTATCTGTGGCACCAAAGAATCCAGATATTAGGAGTTTATTAGAGCAGTTCACACACATACATATGCACACATACACAAACAAACAGTGGTTAGTGAAACTGAGTAGACGGAACTGTCTTTGTCTGTCTGTTTGTTTATTCCACAAAGCAAGATGCTTACAGACATACCACCCAGGTTCCCACCTCAGTTTCTTCTCCAAAGACCTGTCAGCTTTCTCTGAAGGTGGAAGGGGAGGACGGTAGCAAAAGCGGGTGGGACAACGAACTGTGACAAATCATGTCAAATGAGGCACCTTCAAACCTGACAGGAAAATGGCATTCTGCTAGCTCACCCAAGGAAAGTTGTGCTGCTGTTGCACTGAGCGTTAGGGGTGTGTGCTCGGTATATACCAAGCTGAATAAATACCCAAATAATAACTTGTTAGTATTTTGGGGGTATTTATTCAGCTGAATCAGATTTTCTAATCTGATTCAGCTACTGATCTAACTGAGCCCCCCAAAAAGCCAATATTATTCGGCTTTTATTCAGGCTCAGCCAAAGCGGTGTGAGTTCACCCACCATCTGGGTGAACTTGCGCCGTTCCGGGTTCCTCGGGCACAGCTTGGCTTTGCAAGGGCTATGTAAAGGGAAAGTTCCCTTTAAATGGTTTTCGCAATGCCAAGCCACGTGTGCCTTCCTTTCCCTCCTCAAGTCGCGCTGCAGCAGGGGCACGCATTAGCAAGTGAAGGGAGTTTAAACTTTAAATACCTTCCTTTCCCTTGCTAAGGTGACCTGCTGCTGTGGCATGACTCAGTGAGGGAAAGAAAGGTATTTAAAGAGACCACAGTCTCTTTAGATGCATCCTGTTCCATCACTGAGGCATGAAGTGGCTGTGGCATGACTCGGGGAGGGAAGATATGGAGCCTAATTCTGTGGCAATACTGATGATTTCCTGAATCCCAATATCATGCCGATAATATTGGGATTCAGTAATATCGGTTTGTACCGATATTTTTCGGGTTTGGTATACCTGAACCCGAAAAATACCCAATTTTTTTGGGTGTGCGCTCCAGCTGGGCATTCTAAACATCACCATGAAAATGGGAATACACCAGTTTGGGAGACATCATCTGGGTTTGTGAGAAAATGGTGCCAATACAGGAAGAGGGAAGAAGAGGCATCCCAGATATTACATATCCAGCAATAATGATCCAGAGGCCAAGATTATTATTTACAGAGAGCCAGAAGTCAGTGAGGGATTATTTATTTAGTTAGTTAGTTACATTATTTATAGTCTGCCTTTCTCACTTGGACTCAAGGCGGATTACGTAGAGTGATTCAATACATTCAATGAACAATGCAAAAGGAATTAGGAATTGCAATAGGATAAGAGTTGTAGAACCAACCAGAAGTCTAAAAACAGAACTGAAGCAAAGCACAGGTATTACGATGACACATTAAATGATGCAACATTCTAAAGCAGGATCCTAGTTTTGCCAAGCTATACACAGTAATATAGGCCACAATCCCTAATAATTTTTCCAAGTAACTTTGTGAATTATTTAGTACAGTGCAATTCTGTTATTAGGTATGCCCTCGTAACTGATGAATTATGCCCTCGTAAACAGTTATGCCTTTCTACGCCCATTGAAGTCAGTGAGATTAGAAGGGTATAATTCTTCTAGGATTGCACTGTTGTTCTGTCAGATGAATTAGCTGTACGTATTTTTGCTTGTTGGTTTCAAATGACTCACATCAGTGTTTTCTTGCTTCCACAGAAGCCTGTGATGACCCATCGATCATGAAAGCCAGGAGGCCTGTCTAAACCAGCAAGAGACCTTCAAGGCTTAGCTCTTAAAGTTTCCACCTCTTCCCTTTCTTGCTTCCACCTGTATCTCGAAACAGAGGAAAGAAGCACATTAGCTCTGAAAGAAATTTCTAAAGTAGCATCTTCATGAAATTAGTGTCCTAAATTGTCTACAAAGCACCATAACTCTCTTCAATGTAAAGAATTTTCCCCTGTCTCAGGATTACTGATCCACTCATGCTACGAAGCACCATAACTCTCTTCAATGTAAAGATCCCCCCGTCTCAGGATTACTGATCCACTCATGCTACATGGGACTAGTGTGTAAACTGCATTTCCTTTCATAAATTATCTGTCTGTAGTCTGGATATCTGGGCAAGTCCCTCTTCAGTCACCTTGCCTAGGTCAAGGCCTGTGTTTTGCTTTGTGACCCAATAAGTCATGTGGCACTTTTCTGGACTTCGAACAGCCTTGGATTTAATTCATCAGATCTCGGAAGCTAAGCAGGGTCAGCCCTAGCTAGTATTTGGATGGGTGACCAGGGGCGTGATGCAGAGGCAAGCAACGGCAAACCACCTCTGAAAGTCTCTTGCCTTAAAAGCAAGTGGTGAAACTAGTGGTGCATAATGCTAAAGAGCTAGGACTTCTGGCTGCCAGACAGTCTTAGGATCTCCTGGCTATACAACACACACTGCCATACGATAATTATTATTATTATCCATCAGATGTGTTTGGTACCTAGTCTTACGGGGAGAGAGATGTACAAATTCCCCCACACATCAGAAGGAGCACTGGAGAGTGAAGCCCATGTCTCTAGATTTACTTCTCTGTTACTCCACACCTTTTCCCTTAGAAAACATTGACTCTCCAGGGGTACAAACCCAGGTTCTCTGCTTTAGCGTTCAGCTGCTTCCATTAGCTTTCTGCCAGTAACAAGCCCCATCTTAGAAAGCGTCTCCCAGTTGCAGAGGTGACATCGCAGTACCCTGAAATATTAAATGCCTCTACAGTATCTCTTATTGCTTTCTTATCTATCTTCCAGTGTCCTCAGATCCCCCTCCATTGTTGTAAATTGGTTTTGTTGATGCCATATAAAGATGAAACTGCACCTTATGTGTATCCCTCAGACTCCTTCCCCACAGGACTAGCTCAGATTGGCTTCAGGATAAGCAGAAGAATAATAGAATCATAGGCTGATTTCGCACTAGAGCTGCCTCGATGTTGCGCCGCCGTTTGCCCCGATACTATCGGTCAATTTCACACCCGAAGCTGCGGGGCTGCATTTGACCCGCGGCTTCGCCCGATTTCCTCCACAGTTTCGTGATCCTCAAAAAACAGGATCAAGAAACTGCGGGGGAAATCGGGCGAAGATGTGAGTCAAAATGCAGCCCCGCAGCTTCGGGTGTCAAATTGACCAATAGCATCGGGGACAATGGTGGTGCAATATCGAGGCAGCTCTAGTGCAAAATCAGCCATAGAGTTGGAAGGGACGTCCAGAGTCATCTAGTCCAACCCCCTGCACAATGCAGGAAATTCACAAATACCTCCCCCCCACACCCCCAGTGACCGCTGTTCCACACCCAGTAGATGGCAGAAAACCTCCAGGATCTCCAGCCAAACTGACCTGGAGAAAAATTGCTTCCTGGCTAGGAGGAGGGTGCCGTTTTGAGAGGACAAAGAACTGGGAAGGAAAGGCTGAAATATATCCTCCTCCTCCTCTTCCCTTTCTCCCCCCTCCTCAGTTGGCCTGAAGCTAAAGTCAGGCTTTGAGGAGGAGAATCATGGGATTACATACAGCATGCAGCTGCACTTTAAAACATAGCACGTTTATCACCCAGTTTATCTTTGGCATCAGCTTTTAACCTTATATATATATATATATGTACATGTATCATATATACTAAATAAAAGTTGGCATTACGCTCAGGCAATGCATCAGCTCTCGTCCTTTTTGAATCGTGCGAAGTCTGCATCAGATGGGGGTGCCGGGATTTATGTAAAATATTGTTCTTTCCTTCAGCTGCAAGCCGGTGGGACACGGGGGTGTTTCCCAGTGTGTTAATTAATCCCAGCGCAGAACTGATAAAAGTTTTCAGACCAGGGTAATAGTAAGTCATTCCTAGCGTTTTAATTGGTGAACTACTTAAAATGGGAGAATGCAAGTTTATCATGCAAATAGTTAAAAGAATCCCAGAAAACAGTGCGCTGGCCTACGCCACATACTTTATGGATTCATGGATTTAAAGGGTTTATAGACTACTTTTCTAATTTTGGGAAAAGTCTTTGAAGAGGTCACGCATGAACAAACGATTCCAAAATCCATTTATAACAAAAAATAACGGCATGAAACAATGATTAAAATCCATAATTCACAGCAACAAAAACATTTTTCTTTTTTTTAAACGGTACTATAGAACCCACACCAGCCATGGAGATTTTTTTTTTAAGTCTTAACATGGCACAGGAAGTGCCCGTGATGCCTAGGGATGCCATGTTCCTTCTGATGGCAAGAGATCTCCTGCCCCCATGCCATTGCCTGCCACCAGTAAGCTGGATGGCAGGGAGAGAATGGCTAATAAAAAGAGGGAGCACGATCAGCATCCCCACTGTGGTGACACAGCTTCCAGTGCAACCCGGAAGTGATGTCCTCACATCAGGTGGCACTCTAGCATTCACCCAGAGTTCTATGGTTAAATCATAGAATCCTGGGCAAATGCTACTGCATCACCCCCAGCATAAGGACATCACTCCCAGATTGCACGGACAGGATGTAATTGCACCAGGAACAAGCCATGGCCACGCTAGTGGTGCCACCACTGAAAAGGCTGAGCACTCACCACCCATTCCCCCCAATCCAGGCCTCTAGCCAGGATCTTTTTATTCGGGGGACACATAAAATTTTAAGAGGGCAGTTAAATTACGGTTAGTTAAATGAATGTGAATGCCTGTGTCTTTAAAGGGGGAGGCTCCAAGCCTGTTTCTAGCCCTTCCTTTCAAGGGACAGGGCAGCAAGCGCATCCATTCTTAGCAGGAAAGCAGCCCTAGGATAAAAACAGTTTATTTGCATGTTTCCCAAAGGCTCATGGGAGTGCTTTTGAAAGACTCACCGTGACCTAGGTGGTATACAGCAGGACTGGGTTAGCAGAAAGGGGGCTTGTTGGAGATGTGTTGAAGGTGCCACTCTTGAGTGCCCTTCTAAGTTTTCTTGCCCTGTGGAAGGGAACTCAGAAGGCATTTAAATGCTCTCCAAGCTGCCTTTTCCTAGGTCCCAATTCCATAGTGGGAGGGAGGGGAAAACACAAGCTGCAGCACTTTCACCCTGGCCGCTGCCAGCAGCAGGCAGCGGGGGTCTCTCCTCAAAAATAAGGTTTCTGGCATGGCTATTTGTGGGGTGTATGGGTTTTTTTTAAAAAAATTAAGGGGGCAGTCCCCCCAAAATGCCCCACCGTGGCTACAGGCCTGCCCCAGTCTCTGAAGATGGAGATTGTGGGAGTTGGGCCTCCTGTGTATATTGCCGTCTCCAGGCCGATTGGTATGAATAGAGGTGGTCCTTTCAGGACACTTGAGGCCAAGCCATTTATCTTGAATTGTGGCTGGGAATAAAGTCTGTGCCAGTGACCCAGTCTTTTAACTTTGATAGAGAGATAATCAACGGTCCCTCTAAGCTGCGGAGTCCTGTGAGCAAAAATTCTACTTTTGTGAGCGACTGGCGTTAAAGTTGTGAGCGAGCGATCTGGCTGCGGCATCGATCAGCTTGCTCTGGAGCCTTCCTCCCCGAGCTAAGGCGAAAAGGTGTGAGCTGGGGGCTAAAAAGAACGGTGAGCTGGCTCACACGAACTCAGCTTAGAGGGAACGCTGGATTATGATCCGTTCTGCGTGTCCCATTTACCGGTCTTAATTACAGCGTCTGAGGAAGGATATCCCCCAAAACAGCATTGCTGTCATCTCACCAGGAGCATAGATAACAGGGGCAAGGTTATTTTTGACCAAAGCTGACACAGCAGCCTAAGCTGGTGGGAGGACACACGAAACCCTATTTGGACACGATTCGAAGGCAAGATCCGTCAGCGCTCTCAAACTGCAAATCGTAAGGAGGAGCTATCCAGGAATAGGCTGAACAGCAACACCTCCCAGAAATATAGAACGATCCACTGAGTACCTTCATCTCAGCTGGACGGACCGTCGGTTTATTAACCCTCCTTTAAAGGTAAAGGTTTCTCTTGCTTGAAAGCCAGTCTGAGCTACCGACCTTCCAGAGCCTGCAGTTCAGCGTCTTAACCACTTGAGCCACCGCAGCTCCTAACCCTCCTTTAGTCCGTCACAAACCCCAAGCAACTGTGTAGCATCTCCGCGGCTTCTCAGAGATAGACGCCCCCCCAGCATATTAGTTATATCGTATTTTAAGTCACCCAACTGCCTCACCAAGTTGTTTCACCTAAATACCGCTCTGCGTTGGAGAAAAGAGGTTACCAAGAAGCGCCGTGGCGCTAATCTATACTGTCTCAACACCACCTTCTGGAAGCTACCCTACTGGGTAGAAATCGAACGGCTGGAGCAAGGGAATCTCCCACCTCATCCCAGATATGTGGCCCCATAGCCAATAGTCTCTGCGGTGAAATGATGCCTCACCCCACAGGTAGGGCTGCCAACTCCAGACTAGGGAATTCCTGGAGGTTTTGGGGGGGGAGGCTGAGGAGTTGGGGGGGAGGGACCCCAGAAGGGGATAATGCCATACAGTCCCCCTTCCAGTGGACCCGGATCAGACACAACCATTTCCCCTCACTGGATTCTCCGAAAGTGTAGCACAGGTTGCTCTAGGCAGCTCATGTGAAACCCCTTTTACTATCTTTCGATCAGGCTTTGGAAAACCGGGTGCTATTTTTGGATATAATCGAAAGGTGTGTTTTTTTAAATGCTGTGCTTGGTCAATTCTGATATGTTGTTGATCCAATTGTATACCTGCCTGGATTTCTTTGACACACCAACTTTTTTTTATCAAGAAGTCTCACTGGAGGAAAGTGTGTCTCTGTTTGAGGTCCTTCAATGGGCCTTCATTACTGTACTGGGAACATTGTGTTGCATAGATACAGTTGTGATGCATGACAGAAAGAGAGAGGATAACTCAATGTACTTTTTACCACACAAGGACACATCCTTTATCATATCTCTGGGAAACATCTCCACATTTCTCCGCATACAGTGCCCCCCCAACGTAAATAATACCAAAACATAAACTCTAGTAAGCCTGTGGTCGCATCTGTGTCTTCTGTAGTAGAAAAGGCTACAGGGCAGCTCTTTTTTTGTTGTGTTTTTAAATTTTTCATATGTGCACGTGTGTGCGCACCTGGACGTCATGGCAACCGACTGTGTGTGCACTTGGAAGTCTAGACCACTCCTGGGGGCCTGGAGGATATTCAGAGGGGTGGCTGAATAAAGCCTGCCCCTGCCTCCCAACTGCTGGCATTCCAAGGAGGTCTCCCATCCCAGTACTTGCCAGAGTCTTAGCCTCCAAGATCTGATGAGATCTGGCTTGCCTGGGCTATCCAAGTCAGGGCTGTGCATGACAGCTCTTGATCGCTCCAAATAATTCCTTGTGATCATGAAACAGAACATGACAAATAGTGAGGGAATTCTCCATATGAGTCAATCAGGAACCAGTTCATCAGTTTTATACTGTTTGGTGTAGTGGTTAAGTGTGTGGACTCTAATCTGGGAGAACCGGGTTTGATTCCCCACTCCTCCACTTGCACCTGGCTGGATGACCTTGGGCAAGCCGTAGTTCTGATAAGAGCTGTTCTTGAAAAAAGAGCCGTTTCTGTCAGAGCT
>NW_015170391.1:28828-38923 GCF_001447785.1 Gekko japonicus
TTGTTATTTCCAATATTCCATATAAGACATTCAATACAAAAATATAGTTATTGCCATCCAGTATCAAAGTGGCATACACAAAACCCTCACAAGGGAAAAGTCCAAGGAAAATTTATAAATAGAATTAATCAAAATCTGCACAGCGTCCAAAGCACAAACGAGACAGCGCTTCCGGTTAACTCCCACGTCTCAATGATCCAGTCCCTTCTTCTGTAAAGAAAACTGGCAGAACATCCAACAAACAATCAAGGTCAAGTATTTTCTACAACATATAATTCCCTATGTTGCCATGCACTCCTGCGAGCGCATGTACTTGGAAAGTGATTGCTGTGTCATACAGAAACTGACACTGAACTAGGATAACATTTAGGACATCAAATTGATTAAATAGACAGATAAGGGTATAAAACTTTGTAAACAGTATACGTATTTCTATTTGTGTGTTCTGAATTTTTCAAAAGGATCGTCGCCCAGTTCTTTCTTTTTTACAGAAGCGTGATATATATAAAGTCGTCATTTCGACAAGCCTATATGAAAATTTACAGCCCCTGATGAAGAAAGGGGTTTTCCCCCCCTACACAGCTCCAGATTACACAATAATCTGTGATCTGAACTGGCAAGTGTTTGTCCAGTGATCGGTTTAATTTATTGACTTCACAACCCAAAGCTTTGGTAGCATTAGGAATAAATCCATTCCACAGAAATTCTGGAGCAGATCCCCCAGTTCAGCATTAATTCCACAAGGCACTCTGAGCATGTACAGAGAGGTGTCACATGAGCAGAAGGTCAGGCTAGGCTAGGGCTGCCAACTTCCAGATGGCATCTGGAGACCTCCCCTTATTACTATTGATTTCCAGACAACAGAGATCAGTTTCCCCTAGAGAAAAAATGGCCGCTTTGGAGGATGGACTCTGCAACATTATACCGTGAGGAAGCCGCCCTCCCCAGGAGCCACACACACACTCCCAAATTTCCAGGTGTTTCCTAACCCAGAGCTGACCACCCTAGCAAGGTGCTTGAGGGGTTTACGCTGGATTCTGCCATCTACTGCTGACTTTTAGTAGAGAATAAACTAGGATTTTGTTCTTGTTTCTGCTTTTGGATTAGCTTTGGGACTTTGGAAATAATTGTAAAACATCCGAGGCCGTGATCCATGTCTCTGAGGGGAGGGGTGGAGAGAGAGCGGCATTCACACTGGATCAGAGGTCTGCCCGCCAAACAGATTCTTTTCACTGCGCCGACTGACCAATGAGGAAAAGAAAACCCACTGGTCTCTGTGCTGATCCTCCCCCCCACACATATGTGTGTGCGCACATTCTTACATATGGGATATAGATTATGATCCGAGTTTGCATTGTGTTTATGTTAACAGAAAAGGGCAACTAGAATGATAAAAGGGTTGGAACACTTTCCCTGTGAAGAAAGGTTAAAGCACTTGGGGCTCTTTAGCTTGGAGAAGACGGCTGAGGGGTGACATGATTGAGGTTTACAAGATTATGCATGGGATAGAGCAGGTAGAGAAAGAGGTACTTTTCTCCCTTTCTCACAATACAAGAACTCGTGGGCACTCCATGAAATTGCTGAGCGGCCAGGTTAGAACGGATAAAAGGAAGTCCTTCTTCACCCAAAGAGTGGCCCCGTTCACACAGAGAAGTTGCCACGTTCAAGACATGGATGATAGGCGGATTTTCCGGGCGCGATCACACCGCAACATCTGGGAAGTGTAATGCACCCGTGGCTAACTTGTGGCTTCTTGCCGAAGATGTGGAGTAAAAAAAACACCACATAGGATGTACTAGTTTCCAGAAAACACGGGGCAAGGGCGGGTGTCTGATTGCGTTTCCGCTGGAATCCTGTGGCATTCGGCGCCCACCCATGTCCCGTTGCAAACTGTATTTTTTTTAAAGTCTCCACAGGATGTGCACAAATGCCCAACGGTACATGCACACACTGTGGTGAGGGGGGGAAATTCCAGTTTGCCACGGAAGCGGCGCCTAGCGACTGCCAGTGTGATTGTGCCGCGCCGCTTCTTTGCTGCGCTGCAGGATAGCCGTGTGATCAGCACCTAAGGGCATACCCACAGGACCTCCACAGGACATGTGATCGGGCTGCCGCACATTACTTTGCTCCGGGGCAAACAGCCACACACACACCCACACATTTTCCAGCCCGCGTGACCGGGGCCAGTGATTAACGCATGGAATTCACTGCCACAGGAGGTGGTGGCGGCTACAAGCATGGACGGCTTCAAGATGGAATAGGATTAAACATATGGAGCACAGGTCCATCAGTGGCTTTTAGCCACAAGGTATAGATAGGAACTCTCAGCCTGGGGCAAGTGATGCTCTGTATCCTTGGTGCTTTGGGGGGGGCAACAGTGGGAGGGCTTCTGGTGTCCTGGCCCCACTGGTGGACCTCCTGATGGCCCCTGGTATTTTTGGCCAATGTGTGACAGAGTGTTGGACTGGATGGGCCATTGGCCCGATCCAACATTGGCTTCTTCTATGTTCTTATGTTCTTATCAGGCATATTTATCTACCTTTTTCATTTATACCACACCTCTCTCCCTTGGGGGGACCCAAAGCAGCTGACGTCATTCCCCTCTCCACCATTTTATACTCAGAATATCCTGTGGAGGAGGGTAAGCTGAGAGCATGTGACTGGCATGAGGTCACCCGGGAAGCTTCTGTAAGCAGAGTGGGGATTCCAACCGAAGTCTCCCAGATCCTGGCCTGATACTCTAACCACTGGACCTCCTAGCAGAATGGTTGATTCCTGAATGACCAGTGAGGAGGAGGAGGAGGAGAAGAGGAAGATTTGGATGTATACCCCACCCTTCACTCAGATTCTCAGAGTGGCTTACGATCACCTTCCCTTCCTCTCCCCACAACAGACACCCCGTGAGGTAGGTGAGGCTGAGAGAGTTCTGAGAGAACCATGACTGGCCCAGCTGCCTACATGTAGAGGAAGGAGGAATCAAAGCCGGTTCTCCAGATTAGAGTCTGCTGCTCTTAACCACTACACCAAACTGGCTCTCAGAGCAGCTTACGATCACCTTCCCTTCCCCTCCCTACCACAGACACCCCGTGAGGTAGGTGGGGCTGAGAGAGCTCTGAGAGAACCGCTCTTGAGAGAACAGCTCTGAGAGAACTTGTGACTGACCCAAGGTCACCCAGCTGGCTGCATGTGGGGGAGTGGGGGATCAAACCCAGTTCTCCCAGATTAGAGTCCGTGCGCCTCACCACTACACCAAACTGGCTCTGAGTGTTTCATGAACCCGCAAATGTATCTTCCCGCGTGCCTGCGTGTGTGCACCACACCCCACTTGCTGGTGTTCTGTGAAGCACAACACGGCCAGGACAGCGAGAGCCATGCGTACGAGGGGATGCATGCAATTTGGTCTCATGCAAGGGACAGACATGTCAGGCGGCCAAAGATGCCCTCTTCAAGAGCCTCCTGCTCCTTCTTCTCTAGGCAGGTCGCTCGTCTCTAGCAGCCCCATAGGGCAATGGCAGGGGAAGGGAGGCCTGCAGTTTAAACTGGCCTTCGACGAGCAGTCATCCATTCAGAACACGTGAGAATAACCTGTACCTTGTGAAAGCCGAAAGAAGAGATGCAGAAGAATATTGGGGTGGGGGAAACGACCCACCTAGTTCTGAGCCACCTGATTCGTGGAAAGGAAGGAAATATTCTGAGTCACCGGGAGCGGGGGGGGGGGGGGCCCTCCCTTCCTGAGTTGATCAAAATTAACATAAGTAGTTTGGGGGGGGGGATGCTGCCCTGTCCTAGTGCTGCTGATGTCACAGCCAGACACCATCTCCGAGAAAGGCAAGGCATAAAAAGGCAACTCTTCAGTCCACATCGGAGACCAGGGACAGAGAAGCGGGACCGGTGCTCCTGGGGGGAAAACAGTAAGTAGCTCCTTCGGTTGATGATCAGTTCTGCCAGGGTCTGTTTCAGGGAGAGCCACAGCAAGTGAGGCGGCGTGGAATGGGTGATAACGGATGGCCAGATCAGTGCAGTTTGGGGGGGGGCATACGAAACCCTTTCCCATGGGAATCGTTTTCCTGGCATTGTTCAAAAGTACAGGCTGGCCTGTGGATTAGTGCATTGAGTGTGCGTTCGCGCTTCTGTGTGAGCAGCAATTTCATCTGATACCGATAATGGTTCGCTAGAGTCATAAAAAGGACCAGGCGGTTAACCTGGTAACTCGTTAGCCACAGGTGTTCCAGCTTTTAAAATCTTTTTTCCTGAGATCAAAACCAGGAATTCCTTTTTGGGAGCACACCGGAGTGGCTCTCAGTGAAGCAAAGGAAGCTTTAGAATTTGCCATTTAGAATTTCCAGGAATTTGTGGTTGACATAATTTGCAATGTTTACCCTGCCGTGAGACACCAGCCTGAACAGCTGCACAGGGTGACTTGCTTTGGACGCAGGTCATCCTTTGCTTGGTTTTGCATAGGGGAAAGAGCAACAGGCTCACAGCCCGAAAGTGATTCCTCGTCTAAGCTGGCGTTTGACTCAGCACTCTGTCTGCTTAACCGTTCCGGCTTTCAGAACGGGCTGCGTTTAGTAGGCAGCCAAGACGTGATCAATTCTATCGGACCAGATGTCTAAAAAAAATTTTCAGGGGACAATTTTGCAATGATATTTCACATACAAACTCGGTGAGCATGAAACTATATCTTGAGATATGGGGAACCTGAGCCCCATTGCACCACGGGTGATTTAAACGTGGTAAGAGGGGCTGTGGCTCAGTGGCAGAGCATCTGCTCAGCAGGCAGAAGGTACCAGGTTCAATCCCTGGCATCTCCAGCTCAGGCGGCAGGTGGTATGAAAGACCATCATTTGCAGGGAACTTGGACAGCCACTGACACGCAGACTAGCCAGTGGTGGATCTCGCCAGTGGTCTGATTCAGGAGAAGCTGGCTTCATCCGGTTCAAAGAGGCTTCTACACGAAGGCTACCTTTCCAGACGAGGTTTCATGAAAGAGGGTATCATTAAAGAGTGTAGCATCAGTGTGCCCTCTGAGTTGGTGTGAGCTAGCTCACCGTTTTTCCGCCTACGGCTCACACATTTTTGTCTTAGCTCAGGAAGGATGGCTCCAAAGCAAGCTAATTTACGCAGCAGCCAAATCACTGGCTCACAACTTTTAATGTCAGTTGCTCACGAAGTAGAGTTTTTGCTCCCGAGACTCCACAGCTTAGAGGGAGCATTAGGGCTGCCTGTAGAAGAAGAAGAAGCAGAGATCGGATTCATACCCCGCCTTTTGCTACCCAAAGGAGTCTCAGAGCGGCTGACAATCTCCGTTCCGTTCCCCTCCTCCCCACAACAGACACCCTGTGAGGTAGGTGGGGCTGAGAGAGCTCTCTCTCGAGGACTGCTCTTTCCAGAACAGTTCAGAGAGAACCTGTGACTAACCCACGGCCACACCAGCAGCTGCATATGGAGGAGTGGGGAATCAAACCCAGTCCTCCCAGACTAGAGTCCACGCTCCTAACCAAAACACCAAACTGCATACTTCTGGCATGATCAGGGCTGGCTGCAGATCACTTCTGACAGTGCCAGTCGCCTACCTGGAGTGGAAGGAAAACTCCCTGCAGGTACCTCCTTCCTTTCCCACACTCCTGCCAGGCCCAGCCGTGTCCATTTGTCTTAGGGATGCCAGCCTCCAGGTGGGACCTGGGGATCCCGAGGAATCAGGGGTCATTTCCTGCGGGAGCGCACAGGAGCGGAGCTCCAGCAGTAAAGAGCCCAGGGGGCGGGCACATGCAACAAGCCCCGCCCCCTGCTCCCAGCAGCCCTCAGGGCAAGAAGCAGCCAGGTAAGTTGCAGAACTCCCCCCCCCGGTCCAAAACAGTCCAGTGGCACCTTGAAGACCAAGTTTTATTCAGGTACAAGCTCTCCCTCCTCTGCGAGGGCAGATCTGCACGTTCCATAGCTAGCAGTCCAAGACAGTCCAGTGGAGCCTGAGTGGTGGGTGTTGCCTTCTTCCGGTGATGTCAGGGGGTGTGGCATATGCAAATAAGTTATGCTAATAAGTTATGCTAATGAGCTCCTGCACCTCTTTTTCTACGAAATGACCCCTGCCAGGAATTATAGGCCATCCGAAGACTATAGACACACAAGTTCCGCTGCAGGAAACGGCTGCTTTGGAGGGTGGACTCTGTGGCATTGTGTACCCCACTGAGGTCCCCGTCCTCCCCAGGCTCCACCCCCAACCTGGATCTGGCAACTCCACCCCTCCATCCACTGCTGGTGGCCCGGGAGGACCTGGCAGCCCTAATTTGTCTGTCTCCTCGAAGCATTCAGGTCGCTTCTCTGTTATGAAGAACCTCTAACTGGGGCTTTAGGTTTTAGGTGCTGAGAACCCCACCTGCCCCCCATGGTCAGTGGCTCCAATCCTGCAGGGGGTGTGTGCGCAAGGGAGAACCACCTGGTAAAGGTAAAGGTTTCCCTTGCTCGGAAGCCAGTCGAATCCGACTCTTGGGGGCAGTGCTCATCTCCATTTCTGAAGAGCCAGCACTGTCCGAAGGCTTCTCCATGGTCATGTGGTCGGCATGACTAGACGCCGAGGCGCGCAGAACGTTGTTACCTACCCACCGAAGCGGTACCTATTTATCTACTTGCAATTTCTTGCTTTCGAACTGCTAAGTTGGCAGGAGCTGGTGCCAGAGACGGGAGCTCACTCCGTTATGCGGCACTCGGGTCTCGAACTGCTGAACTACCGACCTTCTGGTCTGCAGTTCGGCGTCTTAACCACTTTTCCAGCCAAATGCACATGGGAGCAGACTCAAAAGAGGCTTGTTTGCCGGTTCTTCTGGCTGTGCACCTTCTCCTCCTTGCACACTCTGAGCCTTGTAGGATTGTGGCCAAATCTAACAATATTCAACTGCTCCTCGGTTTTCTTTCTAATGGGCACTTTTTAAAAAAGAGACATAAAACTCACCTGGTTACCTCATGCCTCCAGCAACCAGTAAACTATACTTTCTTTCCCCCCCTCATCACAGACAGGGGCTACATCTTGAGAAACTAGCTCTGGTTTCTAGAAACTTGCATGCATATTGGCAGTGCTTTTATTTGTAAAAACAACAAGAAAAGGTGCCAGTACTCATATAGAAGTTTGCACAATTTGGTGTAGTGGTTCAGAGCAGCGGACTCTAATCTGGAGAACCAGGTTAGATTCCCCACTCCTCCATGTGCAGCATCTGGGTGACCTTTTGTCAGTCACAGTTCTCTCAGAGCTGTCGTCTCAAGAGCAGTCCCTGAAAGAGCTCTCTCAGCCCTGCCTGCCACACAGGGTGTCTGTTGTGGGGAGGGGAAGGGAAGGAGGTTCTAAGCCGCTCTGAGACTCTGAGTGAAGGGCGGGGTATGAATTCAATCTCCTCCTCCTCCTCTTCATCGTCTTCTTCTCCCCCCCCCCCAGGACTTGCTGGTGCCAGTACTCAGTACCAGTGAGAAATTAAGCAAGTAAAGTGTGCCCTGAAGTTGCAGCCAGCTCATGGGGACTCCATGAAGTCCCAGCTCATGGGCTTTTCAAGAGAAGAGCAGAGAAGAAGAAGAAGAAGAAGAGATTGGATTTATACCCCGCCCTTCACTTGGAGTCTCAAAGCAGCTTACAAACTCCTTTTCCCTTCCCCTCCCCACAACAGACACCCTGTGAGGTGGGTGGGGCTGAGAGAACTCTGACACAAACTGCTCTTTTTTAAGGACAGCTGTGCCAGAGCTTGTGACTGACCCAAGGTCACATCAGCAGGTGCAAGTGGAGGAGTGGGGAATCAAACCCGGTTCTCCCAGATTAGAGTCCGCACACTTAACCACTGCACCAAACTGGTGTAGTTTGCCATTGGATTGCCATTGCCCCTATGCAGCAACCCGTCATCCTTGGTGGTCTCCCATCGAAGTCCTAACAGTAGCCAACCCTGTTTAACGACCAGGAGCTCATGAGACAGGGCTAGTCTTTTCTACTACGGCTGCTACCACCAGTGAGAAGGACTGCCACAAAAAAGCCATGTGTGTGGATGGGTGTGTGTGTGTGTGCGCGTGTTTTGACATTTTACCTTTCCGGCATGTACCTGAAATCCTTTGACCTTTAAGTCCCCTTTAAAGAACAGGAAAGAATGTGAGAAGAGAAATTGGGCTGACCAGCGCTTGCTTCCACAAGGCGCCTTATAGACACGTCCGGCCGAGTTGGGGGGGGGGAGGCGTCTCTTTACAATCTGTAAAATGCCTGTATAAAGTAGGGTTGCCAGTTTCCAGGGGGCGGCTGGAGATATCCGGGGATTACGAATGATCTCCAGGTGACAGAGATCAGATCACCTGGAGGAAATGGCCACTGGAAGGTGGAAATAATATAATAATACTTTCCATTTATCGATCGCTTTCCCCAGTGGGCTCAAAGCGATGCACAGTTACTCAGTATAGACAGGGGACTAACAATGTTTGTAGGGGATAGGGAAGACAACATATATTCATTTTTTAATTGCACGCGCCGTCACTGCCCGGTATAGACGTCTTTCTGGCTTGGCTCCGTCGTTTTCCACAAGGCTGCTTGTCGGCCAGGCATTTATACTCCACCGAAGTCCCTCCCCTCCCCAAACCCCACCCTCCTCAGGCCCCACCCCCCAAATCTGCAGGTATTTCCCAACCCGGAGCTGGCAACCCTAACACCGATGGCATTATATATCTCTCAATAATAATTAACAAGCAAGATGGTTTGGCAAGGTGACTGAAAGGAACATGACTTCGGTGGCCTTCAGTCCAAACATCTACGCATGCAGTACCAAAAAGTTGCTTGCTGGCAAGGGGTTATCAGGAGTAGGGTTACCAACCTCCAGGTGGGGCCTGGAGATCTCCCAGAATGGCAACTGATCCCCAGCTGACAGAGATCAGTTCCCCCGGAGAAAATGGCCGCTTTGAAGGGGGGACTCCGTGGCCTTCTATGTTGTGGAGGTCCCTCCCCTCCCCAAACTCAGGCCTTCCCAGGATCCACCCCCAAATCTTCAGGATTCTCCCAGCCTGGAACTGGCAACCCTGGGGGGGACTAAATCCAGGGATCCTCGCCTGGCCTCTCGTTAATGGCTGACCATGCGCATGCACACGCACGGAGTCCCAGCAGCTGGATCCTAGGAGAAGTGCCACATGTACCGTCTATCGCATATACGGTTGCCAGCTCCAGATTGGGAAATGCATGGTGATTTGGGGGGGGGTGGAGCCTGGAAGGGGGGAGGTTTGGGGAGGGGAGGGACGTCAGTGGGGTAGAATGCCATAAAGTCCACCTTCCAAAGCGGCCATTCTTCTCCAGGGGGACTGATCTCCGTGGCCTGGAGTTCACCAAAGGAATCAGGACAGGGGTCATTTCGTAGAAAAAGAGCTAGGGGAACTCATTAGCATAACTCATTAGCAGAAGCCACACCCCCTGACATCAGGGGCCCAGTGGTGGACCTGCAAGGCCGGCGGAAGTGCGAGGAAGCCCCACCCCAGGCAGGCAGGGGTGGGGAGAGGCAGGGAGGGAGCGACATTACCTCCCCCCTCTCCTGCCTCCTCCTGGCTGAATGAGAGCCGGAAGCGGGGCGGCCGGAAGCAGGGGGCAGGGCTTCGACCTGTCCCCCCCCCCCCTGCCCCTCCCCCGGGGGAACTGCGTTCCCCCGCGATCCCCCCCCCCCGAAATGACCTCTGAATCAGGGCCATGAGTTCAGCGAGCAGAAATGTTCCTTATATCCCCGTACAGAGCACTCTAAAATGCATTTGTTGGGATAATGAAAAGGGCACAGGGTCTTATGAGATGTTAATAAAGCTGCATAAAGCGTCTGAGAGTCAAAAGTGGCCCAGAGGCTTTAGTGTCCTCTGCGGAAGGAGCAAATCCCACGGGGGAAGATTATTAGTAATGCAAACACTTTGAAATGCCTGGGATGTTCAGAAACTGCGGTAACGAGAAAGTCCCGCCTCTTCCCAATCTCAGTCCAGGCTTCTAGCCCATTTTAAATAGTTCTTACTTAAAGAAAAACCTGTTTCTGTTCCTTCCTTCCTTCCTTCCTTCCTTCCTTCCTTCCTTCCTTCCTTCCTTCCTTCCTTCCTTCCTTCCTTCCTTCCTTC
>NW_015170391.1:39055-58225 GCF_001447785.1 Gekko japonicus
CTCCCTCCCTCCCTCCCTCCCTCCCTCCCTTCCTTCCTTCCTTCCTTCCTTCCTTCCTTCCTTCCTTCCTTCCTTCCTTCCTTCCTTTCTCCATAGGGTATAACGGAGAATCAATCCATGCATATCTGGGGCTCTGGGGGCCCCTGTTTTTTTGAGTTAGAAGCACCATATTTTCAGCATAGCTGCTGGTGCCTCTACTCAAACCAACCCCCAAGTTTCAAAAGATTGAACCCAGGGGTCCAATTCTATGAGCCCCAAAAAAGGTGCCCCCAGCCTCCATTATTTCCAATGGATGGAAGGCATCGAAAAGGAATGCAGTCCCTTTAAATGCGATGGCCAGAACTCCCTTTGGAGTTCAATTGTACCTCTTCCTTCCCTTCTCCCGGAGGCTCCTGGAAAGCCCCCCACCAGCCTGTCAGCCTCACCCGGCAACCCTAAATGGTACCAGTGTGCGCGGCTTGGCTGGAGAATGAGTGGAGAGCAACCCCTGTGTTAGAAGCACAAGCTCCTACTGTGAAATCACAGGACCCTTCTGGATGTGGGGGGGTGGAACTGGAAGTGAAACCGCAGGATGTGACATCACAAAAATGATGTCACATACCTGCTCCTGACTCCACCCTCAGTGTCCCAGATATTTCCTTAGTCAGGCCTGGCAGCCCTATTGTACCCTGCTGAGGTCCCTCCCCTCCCCAAACCCCGCCCTCCTCAAGCTCCACCCCCAAGATCTCCACACGTTTCCCGACCCAGCGCTGGCAACCGAAGTAATCCCATTCTAAATCCTGGTACTCTTTTGTCCGGGGGCTCTGCCATTCAAGGACAGCTCTTTGGCGGAGTCCCTCTTCCTCACACGAGACTGTTTCTCCCCTGTGACTGCAGGCCGAGCACACACTTTCGGGGACAAGTTGGAGGAACCCGGTGCCAATCTGGAAGGAATGAAAGTGCCTGCCGCCTGCCTCGTGTGCTTGCTGCTGCTGTGCCTGGCCCTGCCCAATGCCGGAAGCAGAATCGTTGCGCGGTCCATGGAAATCAGAAGTAGGTTTGGGAAATGAGTGTGAGCCTGTCGTTCATGGCCAGAGATTGTTTTAGAGCCTACTAAGGTTGCCATCCCCCTGATGGAGGCGGGGTTTTCCCCGCTTTTGGGGGCCCTAATCCGCTGCGGCCAACTAGCTGATGGGGGGAGCCCCACCCCCAAAGAGCCCCATTGTGCCTGACATGCCTGGCATGATGACGTCACCCTGAGATGACTTTATTGCGCCAGGCACATCATGCGGGGGTCGCTCTAGCATTTGGGTAAAAACTCTATGGTGACCATAGAGGGGTTTTTTTAACCCAAATGCTAGAGCGTCTCCTGAAAGATGTGCCCGGTGCGATGACATCACTTCTGGGTGACATTATCACAGCGTGCTTGTGTTGCACACATGCCAGAAGACCTCAGGAGCTGGGCTAGAGCCCCCTGCTGGGATGCACGTAAGACCTGGCAACCCTACCTGTTACAGCAAAACCAAACAGAAGTCCTGGGGTACCATAAGGACTAACAATATTCCAGTAGGAGCTCTCATGAGTCAGAGCTCGCTTCCTCAGATACAATGCGAAGAAAGCGTCTATGCCTTTTCGAGCTATGCATAAGAGCATGTTTCTGCCACAGAAACACAAATTCATAGAGTTGGAGGGGGCTGTACAGGCCATCTTGTCCAACCCCCTGCTCAGTTCAGGATCAGCCTAAAGTATCTCTGACAAGAGTTCATCCTGCCGCTGCTTAAAGACTGCCAGTGAGGGGGAGCTCACTACCTCCCTTGGCAACTGATTCCACTGCTGAACTACTCGTACTGTAAAAAATATTATCCTAATATCCAGCCAGTACCTTTCTGCCTGTAATTTCAACCCATTCTTGCGTGTCCTATCCTCTGCTGCCAACAGGAACAGCTCCCTGCCCTTCTCTAAGTGACAGTCTTTCAAAGAGTTCCAGTGATTCAAGGGTGACAAGGGGAAGAAAAAAGAGGCCCACAGCCAGGATTTTTTTGTTCGGGGGGGGGGCAGTTAAATTACAGTTAATTAAATTAATCTGAATGCCTGTCTTTAAAGGGGGAGGATCCAAGCCTGTTTCTAGTAGAGATGTGCAAAATACATACATAAATAAATTCGGCTCATTCGGATTTGGCTGAATTGGGCCGAATGTGATTCGGCCACACAAATGACCCCCGAATGCCACTTTCGGCAACGCAAGCCGATTGCGGTGGCATTCGGCCAGCCGACTCACATTCGGCTCAATCGACTGTCCCCATAGGGTATAATAAACCCCTCCTTGAAGGGGGGTTTCCTATCACTGAAGGGAAGGCAAATTGCCTTCCCTTCAACAAAGGGAGCATGTCGCCTCAGCGGCGCGACTCAAGTTTTAAGTTTAAACCCCCCCCCCCCCAGTCATGCCGCAGAGGCAGCACGCTCCCTTCATTGAAGGGAAGGCAATTTGTTGGTATAATGAAAAGGGCACAAATTTGCAATTTGCCTTCCCTTCAGTGAAGGAAGCCTGCTGCCCCCGAGCTAGCCCCCCTGCCCTCCCTGGCCCACCCACCGAAGCTGGAGAGCCAGGGAAGGCCTAGAGTGAGCCCCCCCACTTCTCTGGCCCGCCTGCCAAGGCAGGTGAGCCAGGAAAGGCCCAGGAGGGTGCGGGAAGGCATTTAAATGCCTCCCCATACCTTCTCCAGTCTGCCTGATGAAGCTGATGAGTTGGGCAAGGCCTGCAGATCCCCCCCCCCGCCTTCCCTGGCTTGCCTGCCAAGGCAGGCGAGCCGGGGGAGGCCCTTGAAGGAGTGGGTAGGCATTTAAATGCCTACCCCTGCCTTCCCCTCACCCAGCAAAGGGATTCCCCAAATGGATGCCAAATATACGGCATCCATTCGGGGAATCCCTGTTTGGCCAGACGAATCATATTAGAGAATCTGATTTGGCTTTCAGCGGGCCGATTAATGCCGAACAGGCATTATTCGGGGGGGGGGGGGGCCCAATTTGTCTGAAGCCCCTGCCCCCTTAATTAAAAGCTCGGGCCCACAAATAGCCGTGCCAGAAACCTTATTTTTGAGGAGAGACACACCCCACTGCCTGCTGCTTTTTCCCAAAGGCTCATGGGAAATGCTTTTGAAAGACTCACCATGACCCAGGTGGTCTACAGCAGGACTGGCCTAGCAGAACAGGGGGATTGTTGGAGATGTACGTCTGAGTTCCCTTCTAAGCTTTCTTGCCCTGTGGAAGGGAATTCAGAAGGCATTTTTCTGAGCAATCTTTTCCCAGGTCCCATGATGGCCCCCCAAGAATTCCACAGTGGGAGGAAGAGAGAAGTCCAAGGGCAAAGCCACGGGGCTGTTGCTTGCAGGGGATCTCTCCTCAAAAATAAGGTTTCTATACACACAAAAATACCCCCCAAATAAGGTTTCTAGAATGCCTAGTTGCAGGGTGGGGCTTTTAATTAAGGGGGCAGGGCCCCCAAATGCCCCACTGTAGCTATGGGCCTGAGCAGCATTACTGCAGGTCTCACAGGGGCAGGCCAAGAATCCTAGCATGAATACTGCATGGGCCAAGATGGAGGCTTGTCTACATGACCCTTTGTCATTGGACCCTTTGTTATTGGACCCTTTGTCCAATGAGCAGGCTCGGGAACCCTCTCACCAGGGCTATTTTTGGGCAGGAACGCACAGGAACGGCGTTCCGGCTGGCTTCAGAGTTGGCCACACCCACTACAGCCAAAACCTCTGCATGTGTGACTACAGAGGGAAGGCCTGGAGAGCGACACCCATGGCGACTTCGAGGTGGGCAGGCCAGGGGGGGGGGAGCCCTGGAAGGATCAGGGAGGCATTTAAATACCTCCCTGAGCCTTCCCCGGCAGCCGCAGGGCGCCCGGGCAAGCCAAGGGAAGGCATGGGGTGTGGCCTAATATGTTAATGAGCAGTGCTATCGGGGTGTGGCCTATTATGCTACTGAGTTCCTGCTGGGCTTTTTCTACAAAAAAAGCCCTGCCTCTCACTATCCAAAACTGGCTGGAAAGCCATAATATTAGACCGATCAGGTGTGCACAGGGTTACCATTTGCCTTCCTGCAGCAGGCAAACTCCCGCCCCTACCTTTTAATCACCCACACTCCAGCGACTGGACAGTGGGAGAAATGGGGGGGATGACGTCACAGCCTCCTGTGACACTCTAGGAATTTCCTAGAGCACTGAGGTGTGTGTGTGTATGTGTGTGCATGACATCACTTCTGGGCGATCACCTGGGAGTGTTGACACAGCATCCACGAAGCTCCCCTTTCCTAGTCTCTGCCCCCCCCCCCAAGCTTCCCTGGATTGGCAGCCAGAGAGTGTGCATCTGTAGATGTGCATTAAGCTCCATTCCACATTATATTTATTTTATATAGTCAAGGCCTTTTATCCTTTTTTTTCCAACCTGATGAGTCCAGAGGGTGACTAATGATGCAACACCAATGACCACAGTGTTCTGCGGTACAGGAAAGGCCCCCAGCTCAACAGCATCTCTTCTGAAAATATTTTGCATGCGTTTCCCGAATATGTGCAAAAATGTCCAACGAGCGCATCAGGGCTTTAGCCTGGGCTCTGGGTGTGCTGTAGGAAAGTGTCAGCGGAGGGAGGAAGAAGCATCGTCTTTCCCCTGGGTTCTCCTTATCTCTGGCGTTTTGCCAGTTTGGTGTCATGGTTAAGTGCGCGGACTCTAATCTGGGAGAACTGGGTTTGATTCCCCCACTCCTCCACCTGCACCTGGCTGGATGACCTTGGGCAAGCCATGGTTCTGATAAGAGCTGTCCTTGAAAAAGAACAGTTTCTGTCAGAGTTCTCTCAGCCCCACCCACCTCACAGGGTGTCTGTTGTGGGGAGGGGAAGGGAAAGGAGCTTGTAAGCCGCTCTGAGACTACAAGTGAAGGGCGGGGTATAAATCCAATCTCTTCTTCTTCTTCTTCTAGATCCTGATATCGATCCTTCCTGGTACACGGGGCGAGGGATCCGGCCGGTGGGACGGTTCGGCAGGCGGAGGGCAGCCGCAGAGAGCGTCCAGAAGCTGAGATTCGGGCACCCGCAAGCTTGCTTCCCTATAGTGGAGAGCAGTGAATCTGCACAAGATGAATGACGCTACCCAAGGGAATCATTGGCAGTCATGACAAGAAATAACACCCACCCACACACACACACACCCACACCCAAACACACTTTTAATTTTCCCCTGAGGGCGAATAAAGACATTAGGCCTTACAGCGGACTCACTTTTATGGCTAAAGCCATGGCCTTGGCAATACCTGGAAGAAGGATTCCAGTAGATCATCCGTCTCCTCACAGTTATGTTTTGCTTTGACTGTCGAAAATCTATTTGTCAAACTCTTGCAGGGCAGGATGCTGTTCTAGGGTTCCCGGCCCCCAGGTCCCATTGGGGGTTCCCCCACTTTTGAGGGCTTTGATCCACCGCTGGCCAGCTGGGTGGCCAGGGAAACCCCACCCACCCCAAACAGGGACGCCGTTGCGCAACGTCCCCATTCGATGACGTCACCCGGAAGTGATGTCATTGTGTCACACACACACACACCAACATTGGCAACATGATGATGTCACTTCCAGGTGATGTCATCACGCCGCATGTGCAAAGCACGGGTGGCAGAAGATCCCAGAAAGGACCCGGGAGGTCATTTTTTGGGGGGGGGGTCGCGGGGATCGCAGTTCCCCCGGGTGAGGTACGGGGGCAGGGCACATGACAAAGCCCCGCCCCCTGCTTCCAGCCCTCATTCAGCCAGGAGGAGGCAGGAGAAGAGGGAGGGTAAGTTGCTTCCTCCCCGCCTCTCCCCACCCCTGCCTGCCTGGGGCCAGGGAAGGCCTTGGCGGGGCTTCCTCGCACTCCCGCCGGCCTTGCAGGTCCACCGCCGGGCCCCTGATGTCAGGGTGTGTGGCATATGCTAATGAGTTATGCTAATGAGTTCCCCTAGCTCTTTTTCTACGAAACGACCCCTGCCGGCAACCATTTGCTGTTCTTAGCTGTGAACTGTTGGGCCGAGCAATCCAGGGACCCTAAGCCAGGGGTGGCCACACAGTGCCAGAGTAACGACCCAGCCTGTGATGCACAGCAGCCATTCCAGGGAACCTAGCAACACCACCCACACCCACCAATCACAGAGCGGCTGGCCCACGACGCACCTGTGTCAGCCATAAATGGGAAAAGCCAACCAACACACATCAATGCCAGCGTGCCTCCCTCCCTCCCCACAGAATGGAACAAGGGAAGGAACTCTAGAAGGACGGTAGGGAGGCCTCTGCCAGGCCTAAGCAGAGCCCTCTCGCTACCAAGCTCCTAGGAGCAGAGCAGGGGTCATTTCCTGCAGGAGCGCACAGGAGCGGAGCTCCGGCAGTAAAGAGCCCAGGGGGCGGGCACATGCAACAAGCCCCACCCCCTGCTCCCAGCAGCCCTAAGTCAGAGCAAGAAGCAGCCAGATAAGTTGCAGAGCCCCCCCCCCGCTCCCCAGTCCAAAACAGTCCAGTGGCACCTTTAAGACCCAGTTTTATTCAAGTACAAGCTCTCCCTCCTCTGTGAGGGACAGAATTGCACGTCCCCCACCCCCAATAGATAGCAATCCAAAACAGTCCAGTGGAGCCTGAGCGATGGGTGTTGCCTTCTGACACACTTCCGGTGATGTCAGGGGGCGTGGCATATGCAAATAAGTTATGCTGACGAGTTATGCTAATGAGCTCCTGCACCTCTTTTTCTATGAAATGACGCCTGGATGCTACTACACTGTAGGAGAGCCCTCCTGGCATCTCCCCCTGTTGGTTTACCGCCTGCAGAGAGGCCCTCCCAATCTGCCTTAGAAGGATCATGAATGCACACTTCCATAAAGTCTCGTTGGGCCCTAGAACTGAGCCTTCCCCACTAGACCACATCGCAGGATCTCAAAATCTGTTCTTCCTACCCAGCAGCTGTTCTTCCTACCCAGCAGCTGAGCCTAGGTGGAGGTGCGACGGAAGTCATGTAAAACTGTTCTGTGGCACATCTTATTGGTGTAAGGTGCCCCAGGAGACGTGCTGATCACTTCAGAGGGTACCCGTGTTGGTTTACAGTAGAGCAGCTAGATTGGAGTCCAAGAACACCTTAGAGACTGACTAGATTTCATAAGTCAAATCTCCCTTTGTCAGAGACAGGAGACACGATGACCACCTAAAACTAGCAGTCAAAGGCTGCCTCTCTTAGATTCACTGGTGTGGGGCAGCCAGGAATCTCTATACATAGCAGAGGGTATGAGGCTACACGCAGCAGTAGCTTCTGAGTACTATGTGTACTACTAGCAGACTTACAGAGTTACACGGAGCCACTTGTCAGTTTCAAACTAATAAGAATCCTTTATTCAAGGAACTACATTCCAGATAGTGCGGGTGGAAAGATAGGGTAAGAACCTAATCTAACTAACTAGGTGGATGAGGATGGAGAATGCCTGCCCTGCATCCATGGTGACAAAGATGGAGAGTGTGTGCTCTTTCTTTGTGTGTGCAAGAGAGAAGAGTGTCAAGTCGGAAGGAAGGATGTCTCGTCCCTAAGAACAAGCCTTCTACTTCAAAGGATAGTTAGTATCAGGTAGCAGGAAGGAAAGGATGCTCTGTGTGCCTTGACCTCTCTATCTGTCTCTAAAAATTTCTACCTACCTCTTCTCACTATCCACAGTGACTCACGGCGACTTACAATGTCACCAGTTATTTTTCATGGAGCAAGAGAGTAAGTCTCATCCCTAAAAATAGCATTCTGCTTCAAAGGACAGCATCAGATAGCAAGAAGGAAAGGATGCTCTGTGTGTCCTTATTGCTGAACCCGGAGCTGGGTGGCCCAAACTGGCCCGATCTCATCAGAACTCAGAAGCTGAGCTGAGTCGGCCCCCTGTTAGTACTTGGATGGGAGACCACCAAGGGAGTTCAGGGTTGGCATGCAGAGGCAGGCAATGGCAAACCACCTTTGTTCATCTCTTGCCAAGAAGAAGAAGAAGAAGAGGAGGAGGAGGAGCAGATTGAATTTATACCCCGCCCTTCACTACCCAAAGGTGTCTCAGAGCGGCTTACAAACTCCTTTCCCTTTCCCTCCCCACAACAGACACCCTGTGGGGTAGGTGGGGCTGAGAGAGCTCTGACAGAAACTGCTCTTTTTCAAGGAGAGCTGTGCCAGAACTATGGCTTGCCCAAGGTCATCCAGCCAGGTGCAAGTGGAGGAGTGGGGAATCAAACCCGGTTCTCCCAGATTAGTGTCCGCGCACTTAACCACTACACCAAACTGAATCTCTACGGGGTCACTTGGCGGCACAATCCGCCTCCACCACTTATTGCTGATGGATCTTCCGTGAAATGGGGTGGGGGTGGTCTTTCATTGGCTTCAGAGGCAGAGCCTGTTCAGAAACTGACTATAAAAGGTTGGGGTGTTGAAAAGGACATGCTTAATCGTTCCATGGACACGCCATTGTTATGGCAATCCTAGGACAGCAACTCAAAGGCATCCCAGTGAAACCGACCTTCCAGCTAAACTGTTCTATTGGAGCGGAAGGTGAAGGTAACCTTTTTAAGCGGGCATCCTCAGACAGCTTCCGCCACCAAGAGAAAAACAGGGACAGGGTTTACCTGGGACAGGTACCAAAAGAAGGGGACGGTCTCTGATAATATATAGCGGCCTGCCGGGTGCTTGATAAAGTGCCTGGAATTTGTCCCGGCTTTGTTGACTGCCTGGAATTGCAGCGATGTGTGACAGGACCAGAGAAGAGCAGCCTGAATAGCCCGGCTTTGCCCAGGATCATGAGAACTTAGAAGCAAAGCAGGGTTGGTCAAGATTAGTACTTGGATGAGAGACCACCAAGAAAGACCAGAGACCCAGTTTGGTGTAGTGGTTAAGGGCGCGGACTCTAATCTGGGAGAACCGGGTTTGATTCCCCACTCCTCCACTTGCACCTGCTGCATGACCTTGGGCAAACCATAGTTCTGATAAGAGCTGTCCTTGAAAAAGAGCAGTTTCTGTCAGAGCTCTCTCAGCCCCGCCTACCTCACAGGGTGTCTGTTGTGGGGCGGGGAAGGGAAAGGAGTTTGTAAGCCACGACCTCTTTGGGTAGTGAAGGGCGGGGTATAAATCCAATCTCTTCTCTTCTTCTTCTATGTGGAGGAAGGCAATGGCAAACTGCCTTTACTCTTCTCTTGGGAGGAGCCATGGCTCATGCGTAGAACATCTGCTTGGCATGCAGAAGATCCCAGGTTCAATCCCCGGCATCTCCGGTTCAAAGGACCAGGCAGTAGGTGATTTGAGAAACCTCTCCCTGGAGAGCCGCTGCCGGTTTAAACAGACAATACTGACTTTGGTGGACCAAGGGTCTGAGTCAGTTTAAGGCAGCTTCCCGTGGGTGTGTACGTGTGCACCAATGCATATACACACAGCACCTGGCAGTCCACAGTCTGTGGGTGTATTATCCATTCATTTATTTATACATACATACATACATTGAATGTATTCATCGCCCTGCTATTGCAGGGCTCTGGGCGATGTACAATATCCATCAAAACACGACAAGATAAAAACAATTTAAAAACATGAATAACTCATTTCAGAAAAAGATCCAGTGATGAATACTGATCAATCCAATTTCAGACTGCCAGCTACTCCGTGGGCAGGGGGGAAGGGGGCATGCAAACATACACAGCGGAAGGAATGAAAAAGGGTGCCAGCCAAGATGGAAACCGTCGCTGCCCTCAAGCAAAACCCTTACGGGCCCTGAGGAATTCCATAAGATCTCACAGGGCCCGGGTAGTATTTCAGAGAGAATTCCACGAGGTTGGGGCCAGGACCGAAAAGGCTCTGGCCCTGGTCCAGGACAGCCAGATGTCTTTAGGGACCGGGACCACTAGCAAGTTACCTTTGTGGGCTTCCTGGACCTTCGTATGTGCACTACAAACCCTAGTTGATATTTCATTCATTTTACTGAAATGGGCAAAATGATCCTAGGAAAAGAACTTTTCAAAGAAATGACATCACACCGCTAACGTTTTCGTTTCATAGTCTCCCAATAATCCATGGGGCCCACTGACTCCTTTCTTGGTGCCCACCCAAGTGTTCTTACAATGTGGATGGGGCCAGGTGGGGCTCTTACCCAGCAGGGCTCCTAATTGGCCGCTGGCGATCCAATGGGCTACACAGATTTAAATAATGTTGTTTGGGGCAGAGGCAGCCACCACAATGTTGGTTTTATTCTCTCCCACTCCTCTATCCCAGTGTAGTTCTTAAATTACCCCTCTTCCCCCCTGCCTTTGGGCTTCCTCCTGCGGCAGCCATTTTGGGGTCACACCCACCACCCCGCATCAGAATCCCACAGCTTCAAAAAGGTTGGGAACCCCTGGTTCAGGACAATCAGATACGAAAAGTGATCACGTTGTGACCGACAATTTCCAAGTTATTGCCAACACGCTCCCATCAGCATCTTGGGATCTCTTCAGTCATCGAGGAATGCATGAAAAATCACAGCCACCCCGGCCTTGTTTGGACAGCGGGGCTTTATTTCTGGCAGCATTTCATTCGGCGGGAAGCCGTCTCTTGCAAATCCACCCGTGATTTTTTCCAATGTGTCGTGTGACGCAGCTTCTCTTTCTGCTGCTCCAGTTCTAACAGCTCATGAGCTTTGGGAGGAAAGAAAAAAGAAAAACAGGGCGAAATCTTACCTTTCTGTGATATACTATGAATACTCTTGGGTCAGACAAATTAAAAGCAGGGGTGGAGCCTGGGGAGGACAGGGACCTCAGTGGGGTGCAATGCCAATGTCCACCCTCCCAAGCATCCGTTTTCTCCAGGGGAAATGATTGCTGTAGTCTAGATTTGAGCTGTGATTCTGGGAGATCTCCAGGTCCCGCCTGGAGGCTGGCATCCTTACCAGGTGCTCAGTCCCACCCCCACCCACCTCTTGCAAAGCTGGGAAAAACAGATAGGATGGCCAAGCAGTGGCATGGTGGCAAAATCACAAACAGGGAGGAGGAGATTGGATTTATACCCTGCCCTTCAGTGCCTGAAGGGGTCTCAGAGCGGCTTACAATCTCCTTTCTCTTCCCCTCCCCACAACAGACACCCTGTGAGGTAGGTGGGGCTGAGAGAGCTCTCTCGAGGACTGCTCTTTCCAGAACAGCTCTGAGAGAATTGTAACTGACCAAAGGTCATACCAATAGCTGCATGTGGAGGAGTGAGGAATCAAACCCGGTTCTCCCAGATTATAGTCCACGCTCCTAACCACTACACCAAACCGGCTGCACGAGAGAGCAAAACTCACCTAGTGTCACGAAGAGCTCTGTCACTTGGTAATCAGACTTTGCTGAGGTTTCCGTGTATAATATGCAGTTTGTTTTTGCGAATTCTTTTGCCTCCTGGAGGGAGAGCACAAAGATGTAATTATTTTAGCCGTCTAGCTGCATTGATGCCCCACATCAGCCGTCAGCTATTTACTGTGGCCTGCCAGACATATGGACCCCCTGCTACCCATTTCTGCATGCAGCAAAAAACTAGAAGATTCCCACGTCCTTGGTTGGGCTGCCCTGTGACTGCAAAAGCCATACAAACGGAGCATATGTTATGTGCTGCAAACTCTGGTTTTGTTTGTTTCCTTTGCATTCCTTTGTGATTGCTCTGCCAAACAACGTTGGTTAGCAGCAGCAGCAGCAGAAGAACAACAACAACTTGATCCCCCACCCTTCACTACCTGAAGGAGTCTCAGAGCAGCTTACAATCTCCTTCCCTTCTTCTCCCCACAACAGGCACCCTGTGAGGTGGGTGGGGCTGAGAGAGCTCTGAGAGAACTGTGACTGACCCAAGGTCACCCAGCTGGCTGCATGTGCAGGAGTGGGGAATCAAACCCAGTCCCCCAGATTAAAGTCCTGCCGCTCTTAACCACTACACTGCTCTTTTTTAAAACCATTTTTATTAGGATATAATAAACATAGTCAAATATAAATCACAACTTTTATGCTAATACATCATACCCCCCACCCTTCCCCCCCATGCGGCTTCCCACAGTGCTCCAACCTCCTGCCCACTTCTTAGTTCTTCTTCCTTAACTCTTTTTCTTTTTGATTACACATATCTATAGGTAACTTATCTTTCTCTATTTGAGTAATACATCCTACTCTATTTTTATTATCTATTGCCTTCAATAATTGTCAAAGCTAAATAAACCTTACATCCCAGTTCTTTTCCAAATAGTCTTTCAGATCTTTCCAGTCAGCAAAAAAGTCCTCTGCTTCCAAAACCACTACACCGCTGTTAACCACTATACCAAACTGGCTTCACCTTCCAAAGCAGCCATTTTCTCCAGGTGAACTGATCTCTTTCGCCTGGAGATCAGTTGCAATCAGTGTTCCCTCTAAGCTAGTGTGAGCTAGCTCAGTTTTTTAACCTCCGGCTCACACAATTTTTTGTCTGAGCTCAGGAAGGATGGCTCCAGAGCAAGCTAATTTATGCAGGAGCCAAATCGCTCGGTCACAACTTTAATGGTGTTAGCTCACAAAGTGTAGAATTTCAGCTCGCAAGACTCCACAGCTTAGAGGGAGCCAGGGCCGGATTTAGACTTGCTGAGGCCCTAAGCTATACAAAACCCAGAGGCCCCCTACTGTTTTAAATTACATCAGCTGGTCTCAGAAAAATTTAAAATATAAACGCCTTTTTAATATTTGAAATCATTTTTTATATTGTGTTTTTATTCGAGGCCCCAGCAGATTGCGAGGCCCTAAGCTGTAGCTTATTTAGTTTATGCGTAAATCCGGCACTGGAGGGAGCATTGGTTGCAATACTGGGAGATCCCCAGCTTCTACCTGGAGGTTGGAACCCCTTCCCCCCATAGCATTCCAGACCACAACAAGAGCTACCTGCCTCTATGGTGACTTCCCGTTCTTCTGAAAGATCTAGCTTATTGCCAACCAAGATGATAACTATTTCATTCTGAAGGAATTCCTTCTCCAGTTCACTCAGCCACACCTTTGCTTTCTCGAAACTTTCCTGGCAAGCAAAAAAAGAAATGTAAATGGTTAAAATAGTTACGTTACCACACGCTTCTAATTTTCAGATGATTGGTGTGTGGCACAGTGGACAAGTTCGTGGTCGATGCCGCATTATTCAGGATGGTTAAAAAATCAAGCTACATTGAGTGAGTGGGGAACCACATGGCAACCGAAGTTGAACACGGGGTGATTGCAAGGGGATGCATCCTGGAACCAGGGCTATTTTGGGGCAGGAATGCACAGGAACGGAGTTCCGGCTGGCTCCTGAGTTGGCCACGCCCAGCAGGAACTCATTAGCATAATAGGCCACACCCAACAGCAGAAACTCATGAGGATTGGCTACATTAGGGGTGTATGGCCTAACATGCAAAGTGGTTCTTGCTACAAAAAAAAGCCCTGGGTTTTGACAACAAACAAGGTGAACAGAATAAGAGGAAAAAGGTGGCTGTGGCTGGATGACCTAACTTCTGGTAACATGGGGGTGTGGCCTAATATGTTCATGAGCTGTGTTGTCAGGGGTGTGGCCTAATATGCTAATGGGTTTCTGCTGTTGGGTGTGGCCTATTATGCTAATGAGTTCCTACTGGGCTTTTTCTACTAAAAAAGGCCTGCCTGGAACTAAATATCCTGACTACCAAATACAGTTACCAGGACCAGGTTGGGAAGTACCTGGAGATCTGGAGGATGGAGACTGGGGAGGGTGGCGTCTGAGGAGCCGAGAGACCTCTGCAGAGTATCATGGTGTGGTGGTTAAGAGCAGCGGACTCCAATCTGGAGAACTGGGTTTGATTCCCTACTTTTCCACATGCAGCCGACTGGGTGGCCTTGGGCCAGTCACCGTTCGCTCAGAACTCTCTCAGTCCCACCTACCCCACAGGGTGTCCGTTGTGGGGAGAGGAAGGGAAGGAGATTGTAAGCCGCTTTGAGACTCCTTTGGGTAGGGGAAAGTGGGATATAAAATCCAACTCTTCTTCTTATAGAGTCCACCTTCCAAAACAACCATTTCCTCCAGGGGAACCGATCCCTGTAGCCCAGAGATCAGTTAGAATTCCAGGGCATCTCCAGCCACCATCTGGAGGTTGGCAAACATATCCTGTTGTGTAACTGTATGCTGCTGGGCTAGGAATGTCAGACCCCCCCTGGTGGGGGCAGGGGTCTTCCACTGCCAGGCCCCACCTCTCTGCCGCCAGCCAGCTGGCCAGCAGGGGAAATTAACCCCCCCCCAAAGGGAGGAACGCCAGAAATTAAAGCAATGTGCGTACAAGTCCTGGAAGTGATGTTGGCACTCGGGGATGATGCTTTGGTTTGGGGGCAAAAGCTCTATGGTAAAAGATAATTTTACCATAGAGTTGTGCCCAGAAAACAGAGCATCTCCCCCCCCCCCGACGTCCCTGATGTGCCTTTTCGACCCTGGCCCCAAACTGGTGGAATGCTCTTCCAGGTGAGATATACACCAAATCTAGGGTTATCAGCTTCGGGTTGGGAAAGACCTGGAGATTTAGGGTGTGGAGCCTGAGGAGGGCGGGGTTTGGAGAGGAGAAGGAACCTCATTGATATTTAATGCCATAGAGTTTGCCTTCTGAAGCTTCCATTTTCTCCAGGGGAACTGATCTCTGTCATCTGGGAGATCTGCAGGCCCTACGAATGACGCATTCAGGTACAGAGACAGAGGAAGAGGAAGGACAAGTGAAGGTTCAGTTGGGAAGCAGCACATCATTTCGCCTTACCTTCCTGGTGATGTCGTAGACCAGAAGAGCTGCGTTTGCTCCTCGGTAATAGAGATGGCAGACGCTGTGGTACTTCTCTTGGCCGGCCGTGTCCCAGATCTCCAACTTGACCGTGGTGGCGTCTAAAGTGACACACTGGTTGAAGAAGGAACCTAAAGGCGAGAGAGAAACTGACGATAGTCAGCCCGCTAGACAGTGGTGCCCAACTTCTTTGAGCGCGTGGGCACCTTCGGAATTCTGACACAGGGTGGTGGGTGTGACTGCAAAATGGCTGCCAGAGAAGGCCGAGACAACCACCAAATGACTGCCACAGCCACAAAATGTCAGGGAGTGAGGTCATGCATAGCTTTAAGAGTAACTCTTCAGCATTTCAGGCAGAGGCTCTGTTTGACAAGATGCCTTTGGAAAGCAACATTGGTTCTCAGTGGAGAACCTGGTGGAACGAGCTCCCGGAGGAGATCAGGGCCCTGCGGGACCTTATGCCATTCTGCAGGGCCTGCAAGACGGAGCTCTTCCGCCAGGCTTTTGCATAGGGGCCGCCACTGCCACCACCACCAACGGTGGCAATACCATCGGGACTAGGAATCGCCCTGGAAGTTCCGCCACACACCACGTGGCATCGATAATGCGGGACTGGCTTTAACCTTCTGCTGGACAGTGTCACCCCATTGGGGAGGATATGTAGATGCCATCAAACCACTTAAGACCATCTGTTTACAGAAAAAGCACTTTATTATTGTTATTGTTGTTACTATCCATGATTTTATTGTTTTATCTGGTTTTATGTATGGGCATATGCCCCTTGTAAGCCGCCCTGAGCCCGCTTGCGGGGAGGGCGGCGTATAAATGTTTAATTAAATAAATAAATAAATAAATTTTAATTAACATCTTTGTGCTGTGGTTGCAGCTACTACTGAAGCAATTTTTTTAAAAAAAAAATCACAGCCAATCAGATCTCCAGTTAGGATCGTCAACCTCCAGGAGGTAGACAGTACAAAAACCGAGGGTCACAGTGTTAGGAAGATATGGAAAAATATATAACACTGTATGTAAAAAATGTATACTTAAAGTAAATCCATTTTGTGCTTTTTATTTTTATTTTTTAAAAAATTTCTATGCTACTTTATAAATATTGGTGTCAAATATTTCAAAATATAGATTCACCACAACAATACATCAAAAGTGCAGGTTGACAATATGTTCAGACTTTCGAACAACACCTTGTCAATTTCACAAACAATGACCCCCAAGGGACTGGAAATTTACCCGCATCAAATAATCTTTTTCAAGGACAGAGATATACATACAAGACATAAGGCACAATACATCCTCTTTGTGAGTACAAGACTCTTAAATTAGCAGCATTTTTCTAGGGTCCCATCGGAACCCTTGCAGCAAATATAAGAAACTTACCTAGGAGAACATATCTCTCCAGTTCTATCAGGCAGTCGCCGGGTGGTGAAAATCCAAACACAACATCTGTGACAAAAATAACAAAGAGTCAATAAAGATATGTTTGCAAAATCATTATTGCTCACATGCAATAATAGAAGAGAATTTTCTACAGAATTACTGCAGTAAATGATTTTGCAAACGTATCTTTATTGACTCCTTGTTATTTTTGTCACGGATGTTGTGTTTGGATTTCCACTTCCTCCTGTGATCTCTCATTTTTGGCTTCAGCCGCCAGGTGGTGGCTGGAGACGTCCTGGGGTTACAACCAATGGTCCCTCTAAGCTGTGGAGTCTTGTGAGCAAAAAATCTACTTTGTGAGCTACTGGCATTAAAGTTGTGAGTGAGCGATTTGGCTACTCCATAAATTAGTTTGCTCTGGAGCCATCCTTTCTGAGCTAAGACAAAAATGTGTGAGCTGGAGGCTAAAAAACTGTGAGCTAGCTCACACTAGCTTAGAGGGAACACTATTTACAACTGTTCTCCAGGTGACAAAGATCAGTTCACCTGGAGAAAATGGCTGCTTTGGAAGGTGGAGGAGGAGGAGATTGGATTTATACCCCGCCCTTCACTACGGAAAGGAGTCTCAGAGCGGCTTACAAACCCCTTTCCCTTCCCCTCCTCACAACAGACACCCTGCGAGGTAGGTGAGGCTGAGAGAGCTCTGACAAAAACTGCTCTTTTTCAAGGACAGCTTTTATCAGAACTATGGCTTGCCCAAGGTCATCCAGCCAGGTGCAAGTGGAGGAGTGGGGAATCAAACCCGGTTCTCCCAGATTAGAGTCCGTGCAGTTTCTGTCAAGAGCTCTCTCAGCCCCACCTACCTCACAGGGTGTCTATTGTAGGAAGGAAAAGGAGTTTGTAAACCGCTCTGAGACACCTTTCCGTAGTGAAGGGTAGGGTATAAATCCAATCTCTTCCTCTTCTTAGACTATGAAGCTCTAAAAGTATCTATCTATCTATCTATCTATCATCTATCTATCTATCTATCTATCTATCTATCTATCTATCTATCTATCTTTATTTTTTAATTTTCAAGACTACAATCCTACAGGGGAAGGGGAAGGGAACAACCTAAAATAAAGAGTAACAAGGATCCATGTTACAATAATATAAGACTGTTGATACATCCCTATTATCTTTAAAGCAAAATATGAGAGTTAATAGTATGAAAGTGTCAAGCAAACAATCACAATCTCTTTGGCTATTGTGTAAATATCATTGGTTTAAAGTTATGCGTTAAGAATAAACATCAGGCTATCAACATTAAACTATTTTGCATTTTCCTCTCCTCCTGTCAAAGTCCAAATTAGTTTTTAAATGCTTTAGGGGTGGCAACCCCTAATTCTGCTTCCAAATCAAATGGTTCAGCCAGACTAATCGAGATGGTATCAAAGTCCCATCCTTCTCTTCTTCTTCTTCTGCGTCTTTATTTTCCTCCACTTTCTCAAGTCCCTCTTCCGCTTTCTGTTGTTGCTTTAGGAACACCCGCTTTTGAAGCTGGTATTTTTGGCCACTGTGTGACAGAGTGTTGGACTGGATGGGCCTTTGGCCTGATCCAACATTGGTGTCTCTTATGTTCTTATTGTTAAGTCGCTCGCTTAACATAGTAGTCGGAGAGTGATTCAGCAAAGATTCAGCTTTATTCATCAACTCGAACACAACTCCAACACGGATCAACATCTGATAGCCAGAACAGCTTTTACATTGCAGCTGTTCTGCTTTTAAACTCTCCTGGCTAATGTAGCCACGCCTACTGTACAAATACCAACCAATAAGGTTGCATACATAAGGACCAATCACGGATGTTCCCGCTCAGGGAGCTTGCTGACAAGTGATTGGTTGGTTCTTCCTGGGCTAGCAATGCGATTGGATGGATTTGGATCCTAGCCCAGGACGAAGCTTTACATGGCAAGTCAATTATGTAGTTCACATGCAGTTATGCATTCAATGGCAGCTATTTGAATACATTACACTTATGTTGCTATGAAAGTATCTTTATATCTCTGATATAGTTACAGGGTGTTATTGTTCTCCATTTAGCTAGGCTGACGGATATCAGAGACATGTGCAACTGCAGCCGGGCAGCCAAGGCCACAAGCCTTAGCAGAAGAGTGGCATGTTTCTCCCATCATGCATTTAAGCAGTAGCCACAAATGAACCAAAGTTAGTATCTGAATATATGTTCATGGTTGGTTTCTGTTTATATGGTGTGGCGGAACGGGCCCGTGTCCACTGGCAGACCCCGCTCTGCCCACCCCTCCTTTGCCTGACCTGGCACCTGAAGGGGCAGTTTTTCACCACTGCCTCCGGGTATTGCTGCCACCACTGTCCCTGTCTTGGGCTCTGGTTAGGCGGGACAGCCTCCTAACCTCCCTCTGATGTCGCCAGGAACCCACCTCGGGGCTTCCTGATAATCTTCGGGGCTCCCCTGGAGAGTTGGCAACTGACCGTTTTGCCCTTATTCTCCTCCTTAGGGAGTCCCCAACCCACTCTTAGCGTGTCCAAGCGGCTGGGGGAACTATGTGGTACAGAGGGACTTCTCAGGGTCAACAGTGAAAGAGTTTATTTTAAAATCACTCAACTATATACAGGCATATTAACAGTGAACTGAAGAATTAAAATAAAGGTGGATAATAAATCGCTCCATCTCTCCCTTCACTACACATACCCTGTCTAGATGGTCTGCAGGGCAGGCACATGACTTGCTTTCATTAGAGGACTCCCAACATGGCCTCTGCCTCTTGCAGTCTCCAGCCGACAGCCTGACTGGCTCCAGACTTCAGGCAGACTGCTCTCAATTCTCCAAGACCGGTTTCCCGCCCAAAAGCTCCACTATATCAAACAGCCCTTCCCGCCCAGGAAGTGACTCTCCCTCCTGCAGCATTCTGGGGCAGATCTCCTCACAGCCTTGATGGACTTCCTGTCCTCTCTAGGGAGCTGCCCTCTGACTACTGGTTGGAG
>NW_015170391.1:60235-60466 GCF_001447785.1 Gekko japonicus
TGCCCCTCTTGATTTTCTTTCATCTCCGCTGCTCCCCCTTCCCCAAAGTGCAGTGCTTTTGCGTTCCCGGTAGGAATCCCAGGTAGTGTCTGCATGAACAATTAAAAGGACGCACTCAGGGACACTTTGGGGGCGGCGAGCTTCATTCCAAAGCCTGCTCCTGACCACACAGCCCCCGCTGTGTTTTCTGCAGCGTAATTTTGCGCAGTGTCACTCCCAGGGATTTCTTTG
>NW_015170391.1:60815-70162 GCF_001447785.1 Gekko japonicus
AAGCCTCGCTAACCATACTAAGTCTGGGCGTGGCTCAGTCCTCACATTGCCCCCCCCCCCCATCCCGGAAAGCAAAATACTTCTTGATGCTAAATTCTGCACTCATGTATTGAAAACACAAACATGCGGGGCATGGGGAACCTGGTAAACAGGCCTGGTTCTCAACGTTCTGCCCACCCGCCATCTCCTTTTATCCTGGCTTCTACGAGCAGCAGTCCTCTCTTCTATTGCTGTCCTTTTGAATTCAAAGTACCCTTTCCTTCCTGTTGTGGAATTTAATAATCACCGTGTGAGCCTTCCCTTCCCCCAAATACACATCTTTTAGCTTCCCCCTCCCGTGACAGTTGCATGGGGGCAGGCATCATATAATCCTCAGCACTTGCATTATGTTCAAAGGATCCCACATGTGGCGGAACGGGCCCACGTCAGCTGGCCACTCTGCCCACCCCTCCTTTGCCTGTCCTGGCACCTGAAGGGGCAGTTTTTCACCACTGCCTCCGGGTATTGCTGCCACCACTGTCCCTGTCTTGGGCTCTGGTTAGGCGGGACAGCCTCCTAACCTCCCTCTGATGTCGCCAGGAACCCACCTCGGGGCTTCCTGATAATCTTCGGGGCTCCCCTGGAGAGTTGGCAACTGACCGTTTTGCCCTTATTCTCCTCCTTAGGGAGTCCCCAACCCACTCTTAGCGTGTCCAAGCGGCTGGGGGAACTATGTGGTACAGAGGGACTTCTCAGGGTCAACAGTGAAAGAGTTTATTTTAAAATCACTCAACTATATACAGGCATATTAACAGTGAACTGAAGAATTAAAATAAAGGTGGATAATAAATCGCTCCATCTCTCCCTTCACTACACATACCCTGTCTAGATGGTCTGCAGGGCAGGCACATGACTTGTTTTCATTAGAGGACTCCCAACATGGCCTCTGCCTCTTGCAGTCTCCAGCCGACAGCCTGACTGGCTCCAGACTTCAGGCAGACTGCTCTCAATTCTCCAAGACCGGTTTCCCGCCCAAAAGCTCCACTATATCAAACAGCCCTTCCCGCCCAGGAAGTGACTCTCCCTCCTGCAGCATTCTGGGGCAGATCTCCTCACAGCCTTGATGGACTTCCTGTCCTCTCTAGGGAGCTGCCCTCTGACTGCTGGTTGGAGACAGGAGGGGGGGGGAATGAGGAGGAGACTAGGCCAAGGCCTACTAGGCCAAAGCCTACCTCAGGTTTGATGGTCCCCTCCTATCTGGCCCACACCAACTTAAACATAGGCATAAAATGGCGTTTCTCCACATATGGTTAGAATTATAAATGGCACTTAGGATATATATATATATACCGTGCTAAGTGTACCTACTAAAGTTAACCTGTTAGTCAGTGGCAGAATAGAAAATGTATAACAGTGTTTCATAAACTGTGCGTGCAACGCTGGCTTCAGTTCTCTTTCTTCAACCACTCAGCAGCTGCACTTCAAATACCAAGGAAGAGGCACATACCGCTGGATATGCATCACATCCCCCAGGGGCGGATGAAGGCTCCCTGGTGCCCTAAGCACTGACCAATCTTGGTGCCCCCCCCTCCTTTCCACACTGACCCCGTCCATTTTAGTTGTTGACCTGTCTGACCAGATATGCAATGCAGGTTGCAGCAATACAAAAATGTATTCATAGGATAACACAATACACTGTACAAACTAAGCTTTTCACCCTTTCCCCAACTTTGTGGTGCCCCCTTTGGCCCTGGTGCCCTAAGCACGTGCTTCGTCTGCTTCATGGTTAATCTGCCCCTAGCCGTACCCCATTTTGCTACTGTGGCTCACATACTCCTTAGTTAATTCTGCTCAGGGTCTGCACTGTGCGGCCGATCTCACTGGGTGTCACTCTGTCACTACAGAGGTGGCTGTGAGAAGGGAAGGAGCCAGCCAGCAATCCCTGACTCCCCTCAGCTGCTCTTGTGTACGACTGATCTGGAGACAATCTGATGTGATAAAGACCACGCTCAGCCCCTCAGTCCCACGGCCTTTCCAGAGCCAAACACCAGCTGTTTTCCCAGGCTCTTGTGCTGGTTTGATGACTGCAGGTCCACAGAGAATCCCGTGATACAACATCAACTTACAGCCCACGGTAGGCAGAGAATCCTGGAAGTCCTTTTTCACATAGCGGTAAGCTAGGCTTGTCTTCCCTACAGAGCTGCTACCCAGAAGGACGACTTTAAAAACGCAAGAAAATTCTTTAGAGCCGGGGGCATCCTGGAGGAAGCTGACCTCTTTGTTCCCTGTCGTTCTCTGGGCCATCTCCTGCAATGAAAAAAAGATACGTACATATAAGAAGAGAAGAGATTGGATTTATACCCTGCCCTTCACTACCTAAAAGAGTCTCAGAGCGGCTTACAAACTTGTTTCCCTTCCCCTCCCCACAACAGACACCCTGTGAGGTAGGTGGGGCTGAGAGAGCTCTTAACAGAAACGGCCCTTTTTCAAGAACAGCTCTTATCAGAACTACAGCTTGCCCAAGGTCATCCAGCAGGTGCAAGTGGAGGAGTGGGGGAATCAAACCCGGTTCCCCAAGATTAGAGTCTGCGCACTTAACCACTACACCAAACTGGCTCTTGGGCAGTTGGGCAGAACTTCTTTGAAACTGATAACATTTGAAATGGTCATTTGAAATCTCCCCCCACTCCTTTCCTCGCCCCAGCCCTCCATGGACACTGCTGAAGGCTTTTTCAAGAATGTGGGGCTCTGTCTTCTCTCCTACACTTTTCAGTAGACATGCATCCTCTGAAAGAGATTATCCAAAGCTTTGGGACTGGATGTCTCCAGTATGCTGATAGGAAAGTAGATGGGTCACAGTAAAAAACAACTGAGGCCCCGGTCACATGGGCCGGATAACACAGGGGGGAGGTGGAGCTTTTTGCACCGCCGCAATTAGAGCTGCCATAATGTGATCCCATGCGTCGGCAGCACGCCACAGTTCCTTCCCTCCGCGCCTGTGCATCAACAAGAGGCCGGAGGGAAAAGCCGCGGCTGGCAGGATCATACCAAGGGACTTCGGAGGCAGCCCGTGGCAAACCGGTTGCTAGTTCCTCCGAACAGGTAGTTTTTAATGGCACATTTTCGGCACCACGGGTTTGCCACAGGTGCGCTCCACTTCCCAAATGTTGCGGTGTGATCGCACCCAGATAATCTGCCGTGTAATCATCGCTCTCCCGTGGCAAATTCTCCATGTGAACAGGGCCTGAGACTAGCAAATACTGTGACAATGTGAGCAGAATAGATCAAGAAAAGATATTTAATTTTTTAATTCATTTTAGTGATAATGATAACAATAATCTGAGCAGAATGTGATACATTACAAAATTCATAAAATATCAGTCACCATCAATAGCAATCTGCTAAGCCACGTGACCAGAACAAAAAACCCACAAGTTTTGTCAAAGTCTTAACTGTATAATAATGGTAATAGTTAAGGGCGATGGGTGAAAACTGCTAAGACAAAAACTGGATCATGAGAAAACTGATGAAGAAGAAGAGAAGAGATTGGATTTATACCCCACCCTTCACTACCCAAAGGTGTCTCAGAGCGGCTTACAAATTCCTTTCCCTTCCCCTCCCTACAAACTTGTTTCCCTTCCCCTCCCCACAGCAGACACCCTGTGAGTTAGGTGGGGCTGAGAGAGCTCTTGACAGAAACTGCTCTTTTTTCAAGAACAGCTCTTATCAGAACTACGGCTTTCCCAAGGTAATCCAGCCAGGTGCAAGTGGAGGAGTGGGGAATCAAACCCGGTTCTCCCAGGTTAGAGTCCGTACACTTAACCACTACACTAAACTGGCTCTCTGATGAGTAGAACAAGAACACTTTTATGCTCTGTCAAATAAGAGAGTGCTAACAACAGGTCAATGCAGAAGAACAATCAGAAATGAATCCAGGAGTGGTAAGATAGGTTCAACAGAAGCATTTTGTGTTCAGGCATATACTGGAGCACCCTTGCCCGCATATTAATAAACTTACATGATGACGAGTTTATGCCTGCAGACGTTTACTGTATTACATTAGTAATTTTGTCCATGACAAACGGATCCCAGATTTTCTCGTGCCATAGTGTTAGGCTGAGGTCACACGGTCATTTTGATCGGGTTTCACTGCTGTTCCCTCTCGCATTTAAAATTCTGATCAGACACCCACATCCGACTTCCGCACTGAAGTGGGCTCACTCGCGTGATCCTCCTGGTTCCCTAGCGAGTTTTGCAACACTGGGAAAATCAAGTACTTTCTGGGTGTTTGCGCTTTGAATCCGTGATTTTACCTATCTGGACAGCCATCTCTCATAATGATTGAGATTAGGTCATCTGAACGTCCTTCTTCCGGTAGGTTTTGGGGGTTTTGTGACTTTCACCATTGTGCGCATGTCTGGACAGTGCTTGGAGCATTGTTGCGCAAAGCAAGCGATTGGGCAAGGGATGTGTGATCATCTGAACCTGCTTTAAAATATCCATGATCAAATCCACAGCGGGAACAAATTGCGGTACGCTTGCTGTATGACCACAGCCTTAGACTTGGAGGGGTGGGAGACTTCCATTGTGTTGCAATTGTCGGCCTAGCTATAGCAAGGAGAATAGCTGTAGTGCCTTTTAGGGTATCTATGCCATCAGCGGTTTCTCTTGAATCAATGAGCAATAACGCCGGACATAATTTTCAAATAAACTTTTTTTCTATTTTTAGTTACTTACAGTAATTTAAGCAGACAGTTGTCTTAAAGTACGGCGACGAAGACAGTTTTCTTTCGCAATGCTAAGTACAAACAAAACTTGCAACTCAAGTATAGTTATGCACATAAGCGTCTGGACGTCTAAGTGTGCAATAGTACAAATTTCTCAATGAAAAAAGTTCAAATATTTGCTTAGACGTTTAAAAATGAAACTATTAATGTTGACGTCCAAACGTTTACGTGCATAACTGTACTTGAGTTGCAAGTTTTGTTTGTACTTAGCATTGTTAATTTTTTTAAAAAATCACCCTGTCTTTGTCATTGTACTTCAGGACAACTGTCTGCTTAAATTACTACAAGTAACTAAAAATAGAAAAAAAGTTTGTTTAAAAATTATTTAAGTATCTTTTCTTGATATGTTCTGTGCATATTGTCACAGTATTTGCTAGTCTTAGTTCCAATATGCTGATGACATCCAGCCACACGTTTCTGGGACTATAAGCCTCTAGAAGTTGCAGTCTCCCTCCTGGATGCAGTCAGGTGGACGAGGGGGAACAAGCTGAAGCTGAATCCAGGGAAGACAGAGGTATTGCTGAGGAATCCTGATGTTCTGGACGGGATTGACCTGCCTTTATTGGATGGTACCCAACTGTTGCAATCTTTACACCAAGTCCCCAGCATGTTGCTTGTGTGCGCCATGGTGCCTGCCGATACCTTTCTTTGCACCCACCTAGTGTTTTTAGTGTTTAGTGTTTGCTCCTTGGGAGGAAAGCGATGGCGAACCTAAACAGCATGATAAAAAGTAGAGACATCACCCTGCCAACAAAAGTCCGCATGGTCAAAGCAATGGAATTCCTAGTAGTCATGTATGGCTGCGAGAGTTGGACTATAAGGAAGGCCGAGCGCCGAAGAATAGATTCTATTGAACTATGGTGCTGGAAAAGACTCTTGAGAGTCCCTTGGACTGCAAGACGATCAGAACAGTCAATCCTAAAAGAAATCAACCCTGACTGTTCCCTGGAAGGCCAGATAATGAAACTGAAACTCAAATACTTTGGCCACCAAATGAGAAGGGAGCACTCACTGGAGAAGACCCTGATGCTGGGAAAGATTGAAGGTCAAAGAAGACGGGGACGGCAAAGGATGAGATGGTTAGACAGTGTCATCGATGCAACGAACATGAAGTTGAGCAAACTTCAGAGGATGGCGGAAGACCGGAAGGCCTGGCGTGATCTGGTCCATGGGGTCACAAAGAGTCGGACTCGACTGCGCGACTGAACAACAACAACAAGTGTTTTTAGAGAGTGGGAAGGGCAAGGTGGGGATTTTGTCCAGCAGGGATTCTGATAGGCCATCAGAGGTCTGATCATAGGGTTGCCAGTCCCCAGGTTCTGGCGGGAGGGGGGGTCCCTCCAGTTTTTGAGGCTTCTGCCCACTGCCAGCATGCTGGCTGGCAGCGGAAACCTGCCCCCAAACTATGATGTCCCTGAGGCAATGACATCGTGCAGAAGTGACATCATCACGTTGGGGATGTTGCGCAATGACACTCTGGTTTGTGGGCAAAACTCTATTGTTTGAAGCTGGTTTTACCATAGAGTTTTGCCCTCCAAGCAGGGCATTGTCGTGTGACATCCCCCAACGTGCTGCCCTCACGTCTGGGTGACATCATTGCCTCGGGGTTGTCTCAGAACGCCGCCCAAATACCCCTGCTGGTGTGATGAGGGGATCTGGCAACCCTATCTGATCAATTTTCCAGATTTTTTAAAAAAATTCTTCAGCAGCAACTGCCACCAAAACACAAGGCTATTCACTGTGTAATGCAAGAAAATATTTTAAAACAATGGGTTCGTTTTACAAGCTATCCTGTTAAGCAGAGCTTCTACGTGAACTGTTGAAGAGTTACTATTAGAGCTATGCATGACCTCACTTCCTAGGGCTGCCAGCCCACCTCTGGGGGCAGGGGATCCCCCCCCCGGCCCTGTCCCTCATCGCTGATTAGCTGGCCAGTGGGGGTGGACTTACTGGCAGAGGAGGAAGGCCTAAGCCACTGTCACCTGCATCATAGTGATGTCACTTCTGGTGTGTGCCGGAAGCAATGTCATCTATGGAAGAAGCCATTTGTCCATAGAGTTTTTGCCCCCAAACCAGAGAGCTGCTGCAATGATGTAACTTCCAGTGCATATTGGAAGTGACATCACCGCATCATCAGCGATGCAGCCTAGGCCTCTCTCCCACAAATGATGTCCTCCCCCCCCCCCACTAGTTGGCAGGAAGGACCTGGCAAATGCTATAATTTCCTGACATTTTGTGGTTGGCTCTGCCTCCCATGGCAGACTTTTTGTGGTTGGCTGGCTTCACCTCCTGTTACATACAGCAACTAGGTTGCTGAAGGAATTACCGTCCTTCGCCCTTCTTCATGAACTTTAGGCAGAAGATTTTCCCCTCACACTAAGAGAGAAGTTTCTCTCTTCATTTTGTTGACTCATGCCTATAAAATCTCAACTTTTGATTTTCCCCTCTTACTAACAGAAAATGGCTGACTCCTTATAAATGGACAGGGCCAAAACAAGTATTCAGCGTGAAATGGGCATGTGTATCTGTGGCAAAACAGTCCTGCTCCAGCCTGCAGGCCCTGTCCCACCCTGGCCTGCAATGTTTTCCCAACACCTGGAGAGGTTTTTCTCTCTATATGGTAAACCGCCACCTTCACCTGACCTTTGTAGGAATTACATGCTGGGAAGGTCAGGAGTCAGGACTCCCAGCTTCCCTTCCAAGTTCTGAGGCCTTGCCTCGGTGTCTCTCACTGCCCAGTACCTGGTCACCATGGGGACAGTTTCCTGCCTTGGGCACCCCTGGAGGAATAGCTACTTGCCAACTGCCTGCCTTCCCCCCTGGTGCTCCTTTTAAAATAGTGTGTCCAAGACGGTGGAGGTCTATGTGGTACAGTGAAACACTACCAGCACCAGAAGTTATAAAGTATTTATTTAAAAGAAAATGTTTACAAGCATACTGTTAGCACGGCACCAGATTAAGCAAGGGATTCAAAAGAAACGGTAAAACACAATTCCTCTGTCCCTCCCTCTATATATGCTCTTTCAAATGTTAAATATAAATGTTAGAAAGCTACAGGTCTCTACAGTGATACCATTACCTTGAAGGCTTCCTCAGATGCAGGCCAGCAGATGGCAATGGCCACCTCCTCCTGACTTCAGTTAAGATTTCTACCTGCTCTGATGGACACAGCACCAAAGAGCCTTTCCTCCTTGCTCCCAGAAGTTTTATCATCTCTCTTTTCCCCACCAACTGACCAGGTCAGGATGGGTCAAAAAAGCTTTTTCTGAAGTCTCAAGAAGTTTCTTCCTGACGTTCTTCTACTCTTGAATACCTCCAAATCTCCGTTCCCTGCTTGGAGGTGGTGGTGGTGGGGAGGCTGGACCATCCTATTGTCTGTACTTGAACCTATTAGCATTTCTTAGGAGGTAACTAAGGTGAGGCTGGGAAGCTGTTGAACTGACTCCGATATACTTAGCCCCCTAAAATTTTGTTCCGGGGCAGTTAGCAGATGTTCAGAAAACAACATTGAGAGGCTCTGCAACAGGAGGGCTGTAGTCTGGAGATCATCTGTCATTCCAGGGGATCCCCAGGTCCCATCTGTAGGCTGGCATCCCTGTTCCTTGGTGGTCTCCCACCCAAGTACTAACCAGGGCTGACCCTGCTTAGCTTCTGAGCTCTGATGAGATCGAGCTAGCCCGGGCCGTCCAGTCAGGGCACTAGTTCTGAAAGCTTCATTTTGTTTCTAAGGTCCTGGGGAACTTGATTTTCCCCTACCACTTTTTCCCCTACCAGTTTTCCCCCTACCTCTACCACATTTCCCCCTACCATTACAAAAGAATGAAATACACTGGAAGTCAGGGCAAATCCAAACTGAATACCTACCCACCTCTCAAACCCAGCTGAATACTTGCCCGCCTCTCAACCCCAGCAAAGCAATCAGCCCTTCTTGGCAATTGCTTTGGAAGTTAAATATTAGCAGGTTTCCTTTGCCTCATGGGCCTGAGTAGAGTGCTATGATTTCAGTGCTTCTCTCTAGAAGATCTTTATCTTACCTATTCCCAAGTTTTAGATCTTTTTTCTTCTTCTGGTTTTCTCGATTTCAGGTCATTTGATCCGCAGTGGCTGAGAGAGTTGTCTCCACGGCCCTGGCACAACAGCTGAGCGAGTCTTTGCTCAGTGACGGGCCCTTGCCAGTTTCCAAGCTGACTCGACTGCTTTTAGCAACAGGCTGACCCAGGGTTTAAGGTCCACTGATCTTCCTCTCTGGCAGCAGTCTCTGGAATTGCACCATAAAGAATGCGGAAAAGTCGTAGAACCTTGTAATCAAGGTGAGCTGTGATTGACAGGCGAAAGAGGCATTTGCAAAGGGTGTCGCTCAGCACTCTTTGGTGTAACTCTAGGCCAAAGTTTTCCCTTTGGCCCCCCACCTAGATATGTAGTAATGTTATAACATCATAACACTGTAAAAAAGAAAAGAAAAGAAAGCATACCGGGAGCTATAGGAGGAAGAGAAGGGGAGGGGGAGAATGAAGAAACTTAGCGTGTGGCATCAAAACCTACCCAACAAAAAAGCAGCCGGGGGGGGGGGGGAGGGAAAAA
>NW_015170391.1:70372-71324 GCF_001447785.1 Gekko japonicus
CACCCAAAAAGAAGAGAAGGGGGGGGGGGGGGGGAAGGAAAGAAAATTCATGGACAGGTAATTGCACAGAGACGGCTACACGAAACCTCGCTGTCCATTTTGTGCCAACATTATAACGTTCATATATTATGATGAAAAAAAATTCACGTCGTAACACAATAAACATTATGCTCAGGACCTTTTTTGTAGAAAAAGCCCACCAGGAACTCATTAGCATAATAGACCTCACCCAACAGCAGAAACTCATTAGCATATTAGGCCACACACCTGACAACACAGCTCATTAGCATTCTAGGCCGCACCCCCATGTTACCAGAAGTGTGGTCATCCAGCCACACCCACCTTTTGCTTCTTATTCTGTTTACCTTGTTTGTTGTCAAAACCCAGGGCTTTTTTGTAGCAGGAACTCCTTTGCATGTTAGGCCACACACCCCTAATGTAGCCAATCCTAATGAGTTGCTGTTGGGCGTGGCCTATTATGCTAATGAGGTCCTGCTGGGCGTGGCCAACCCGGGAGCCAACCGGAATGCCGTTCCTGTGCGTTCCTGCCCAAAAATAGTCCTGATTATGCTTTAAAAAATTAGTGGGTTGCTCAGGGGACATCTGAGCATCTGTGAACTTAGGCAGATTGTGAGCGGGAGGGCAGGAAGGGTTGCATCAGTGCTTAGTTCTCGTGGCTGTTTCTTACACACCCAAGGAAATGCTGATCGCCACTTTGGGGGTCAGGAAGCAATTTTTCTCCAGGCCAATATGTTGTCGGAGGCTTTCACAGCCAGAGTTCATTAGTTGTTGTAGATTTTCCGGGCTGTATGGCTGCGGTCCTGGCATTGTAGGACCTGACGTTTCGCCAGCAGCTGTGACTGGCATCCTCGGAGGTATAACTCTGGAGGTCCCTTCCAACTCTATGATTCTGTGACGAGTTCTTGTATTGTGAGAAAGGGAGAAAAGTACC
>NW_015170391.1:71715-97256 GCF_001447785.1 Gekko japonicus
ATGCTAAGCTGCACTGAGACTCCGAGTGAAGGGCGGGGTATAAATCCAATCTCTTCTTCTTCTTCTTCTTCTTCTTCTTCTTCTTCTTCTTCTTCTTCTTCTTCTTTTTCTTCTTCTTCTTCTTCTTCTTCTTCTTCTTCTTGGCTAGGGTTACCATCCCAGGCTTGGGAAATTCCTGGAGATTTGGGTAGGGTTGTCAACCTCCAGGTGGCACCTGGAGACCTCCTGCTATTACAGTGGATCTCCAGATGACCAAAGATCAGTTCCCCTGGAGAAATTGGCTGCTTTGGAGGGTGATCTCCATGGCATCACACCTTCCTGGGGCCCCTCCCCTCCCCAAACCCCACCCTCCCCAGCCTCCACCCCCCAAATCTCCCAGTATTTCCCAACCCAAAACTGGCAACCCTAGCATTGGGGGTGGAGGCTGGGGAAGGTAGATTTTGAGGAAGGAGGAACCTAAACAGGGATATAATCCAAAAGAGCCTACATCCTCTGAATCTGCCATTTTCTCCAGGGGAATTTGGAGGGGAATTCTCCAGGGGGATTTGGAGGAGTTCACAGTCTCTCCAACAGGTCCTTTGTCACAGAATACAGCTTAACTCTTTCACAGCACCCTAAACCAACATGCAGAGACCGCTGTAGCAAGATGCAGTCAGCCCTAAACAATCCTCCCGTTTAGAAGAAGGAGAGAGTGGATTTATACCCCACCCTTCACTCGGAGTCTCAGAGCGGCTTACAAACTCCTTTCCCTTCCCCTCCCCACAACAGACACCCTGTGAGGTAGGTGGGGCTGAGAGAGCTCTGACAGAAACAGCTCTTTTTCAAGGACAGCTCTGACAGAACTATGGCTTGCCCAAGGTCATCCAACAGGTGCAAGTGGAGGAGTGGGGAATCAAACCCAATTTTCCCAGATTAGAGTCCACGCACTTAACCACGACACCAAACTGGCTCTCGACCAAACTGGCTCTCTGGTTTAAAGTGTCTTTGGAATAGAAAAGGCTCCCAGAAACTCTGTGCAAAGTTTTTGTTGACTGAACAGTGTTGTAGCTGAAGCCTCCCCATGTCGAGGACCACGCATTCCTTTTTTTTTTCCTTTTGCATCATCGGCTCATCTCTGGACCACCCCCTCCCCCGCCCTCTGCTCCACAGGGCTACATTATGAGCCGAATTCCAGGATTGCTCTGTTGCATTTAATCCGGCCGCTTTTTTCAAGACTAATCCTTTCATTGTGGCAGAAGCTCCTGCCCACGAGAACGTGCACTACGGTCAAGCCGCGAGTCTTTAAAATGCCACGGGACTCCTCATACGTAGGAAGCCAAGTTTTTCCAAAGCTTTCCCTCACCCGGTTCATTCTGAAATGATCAAAGCGGAGTTAAATTGATTTGTTTAGAGCAGGGGTTCCCCAACACGGTGCCCGTAGGCACCATGCTGGCCTCTAGCTGTGGTGGGGCGATTAGGGGCTCCGCCCCCTTCCTTAAAGGGCCAGCCCCCTTCCTTAAAGGCCCCCCACATCTTAAAGCCCCTCCCCCATTTCTTCCCAAAAGCATTTTAAGGGATCCTTTAAATGCGTTTGAGAAGAATCATAGAATCATAGAGTTGGAAGGGACCTCCAGGGTCATCTAGTCCTACCCCCTGGACAATGCAGGAAATTCACAAATACTTCCCCCTCCACACCCACTGTTCTACATCCAGAAGATGACAAAAAACCCCTCCAGGATTGCTTCCTGACCCCAAAGTGGCGATGAGCATTTCCCTGGACATGTAAAAAAGGGCCACAAGAACTGAGGCAATCCTTCCTGCCCTCCCTCTCATGATCTGCCTAAGTTAACAGAATCAGCATGGCTGTCAGATGGCCATCAAGACTCCGTTTGAAAACCTTCGAAGAAGGAGAGGCCACCCCCCTCCCCAGGAAGCGTGCTCCACTGAGGAACCGCACTAACTGTCAGGAAGATCTCCCATATGTTTTGCCAAAAACTCTTTTGATTTAATTTCAACCCATTGGTTCTGGTCCAACCTTCTGGGGCAACAGAAAACGACTCTGTACCATCTTTTATATGACAGCCCTTCAAGTCCTTGAAGATGGCCACGTGCTCCCTGCTGATCAGCTGAGGGGCCCTTTAGATCTTGTAGGAGGGGAGGGAGAGGGGTGCGTGCCACCGGCTTTCATTAAGTTAAATAATAGCAGCCCCACCAGCTCCACCAAAACAAAATTGCCCCATCAGCCACAAAGTCCTGGCTACGGGCCTGGTGCCATGGTGTTTTCCAACACCTTTCTTGGCACTCATCAAATGCTTTAGAAAGTAGGCAGGGACAGGTGAGGCTTTTGCCCAGCAAGACCTCTGACTGGTCACTGGAGATTTGATTGACTGTGGCTTTGGCAGCAGCTGCCACCACACCACAAGGATCTTCACTGTGTGACTGGAGGTCATTTTGTGGTTGTGCCCACCGCACACTATCAGAATTCCAAAGATGCCCGCAGGCTCAAGAAGGTTGGGGACACCTGGTTTAGAGAATTTATATGCTGCCTCTTCATAGACCTGCGGGAAGCGGCTTACAACTAAAGCAATAAAACGAAGAAGAAGAAGAAGAAGAAGAAGAAGAAGAAGAAGAAAAAGAGGAAGAGGAAGAAGAAGAAGAAGAAGAGGAGGAGGAGGAGGAAGAGGAGGAGGAGGAGGAGATTGGATTTATGCCCCGCCCTTCACTCGGAGTCTCAGAGCGGCTTACAAACTCCTTTCCCTTCCCCTCTCCACAACAGACACCCTGTGAGGTAGGTGGGGCTGAGGGAGCTCTGACAGAAACTGCTCTTTCAAGGACAGCTCTGACAGAACTATGGCTTGCCCAAGGTCATCCAGCAGCTGCAAGTGGAGGAGTGGAGAATCAAACCTGGTTCTCCCAGACTAGAGTCTGCGCGCTTATCCACCACACCAAACTAAAACCAAACCATTAAAAAACAACAGCAAGCTAATGCCATTAAAACAAGCCATTAAAAAAAAAGGTCAGTGCCATTAAGATCTGCTATTTGTTGAGGACACTCCAGCTCTGGTTTGATAGTCACATGGGTATTTTCTGGACCAGAACTGGAAGATGTTCTAATTCAACAGCTGTGCATTTGGCACCAGACAACATGACTCTCATCTTCAGAGGCCTCATAAACATCCTAGTCTTGTGTCTATCAATCTTGCTGCTTAACTTTCCTTTTTTTGGTCCAGTATTAACTTATTGGTTATCTCACTGTAATACGTAACATTGTAATATGCAGGCTAACGTTCGGCATGTGCTTTGCCAGCTGCACTGGTTACCAGTCAAGTACCGGATCCGCTTCAAGGTGTTGGTAATAACCTTCATAGCCTTACACAGCCTGGGAGCAACATATCTAAGGGACCGCCTCTTCCCGTACACGCCTCAAAGAGCTTTACGCTGTAGTAATCAACATCTCCTGGCGGTCCCTGGCCCAAAAGACGTCCGTCTAGCCTCGACCAGGGCCAGGGCCTTCTCTGCCCTGGCCCCCACCTGGTGGAACACGCTCCCCATCGAGATCAGGGCCTTGCGGGATCTTGCTCAGTACCGCAGGGCCTGCAAGATGGAGCTCTTCCACCAGGCCTTTGGCTGAGGCAGCGGGCGTCCACGTATGGCCTCCCCGAGGTTGCTGTCTCCTACCTACTGGCCACCCATCTACCAGCAACCGGCCACATCCACCTGTATTAATGGGTCGGAACATTCACCAGTAGCTATAACCACTGATTTTAAATGTTTATATTGTGCTTTAACCCTTATTGTATTGTTGAAGATGATGTGACCTGCCTAGGGTTGCCAAGTCCATCTTCCACCCCCAGCGGGGGACTTTGGGGGCGTTCCTGGAGGGGGCGGGGCATCCCGACGTGATGACGTCCCTTTGGGGACTTCCGCCGCCCCCCCCACCCGCCCATGCGCCAGATCTCCAGAAATGGCAGTTCCCTGCACTTAAAGGAGCCGGCGTTTCCCCTTTAAATGCAGACGCTGGCATTTCCCCTTTAAGAGCAACCGCATTTCCCTTTTAAGAGCACGAAGCTGGCATTTCCCTGCAAGCTTGCGGAGATCAGGCTTGGAAGGAAACACGGATTCCACACACTTAAAGGGAGAGAGATGGGTAGCTGTGGGTGTTGAGGTGGGGGACCCCTGGCAAACCGGGGGGGGGGGTGGGCAACCCTACTTTAGCATCCATTGATTGCCCTCAGCCTGCTCACGGGATGGGCAGGATACAAATACGAAAAATAAATAAATAAATAAAAATAACGTGGGGGGGGAGGCATGACTGTTCGCCCTGGAGCAAAATAAAGCGTGGTAGCCCGATCACACGGTCCCCTGAGGCTTCACGCTTAGGCTGTTAGTTGGTGATCACACGGCGACGCTGGAGCATGGCAAAGAAGTGGTGCAGCAGGCGTTTCGCATTTGTGCGCATGCGCAATTCTGTGGAGCAGCACTGCTTTCAGTTATGTGTTTGTGCGCATGTGCTTACGAAAAACATCTGGTTTGTGACGGGATGTGGACAGGCGCCGGATGCCATGGAATACTAGCGCTCCCATGATTAGACGCCTGCCCGTGCCCCACATTTTCCGGATACTAGTGCAGTTTCTGAGGTAGTTTTTTACTGCGCATCTTCGGCAGGACGCCACAAGTTGGCCACGGGTGCGCTACGCTTCCCAGATGTTGCGGTGTGATCATGCACCGAAAATCCACCTGACATTCGTATCTTTAGCGTGGCAACTTCTCCGTGTGAATGGGGCCATTGTAACATGTGTCTATCTATACCTCAAATTGTTTGACATCTGAAGAAGTCCCCCAAGGGGTGAAAACACATCAGGTCACTTATATTGGCCCAATATGCTCAGCTCACTTGTACTTTGTAGTGAGGCTTTCATCGGGCCCTGATATCTTTTTAACTGTCTTTCTTATAAACACGTATCTTTTTGCATATAACACACGTACACGAGGTTTTTAACACTGGCCCTTTATCGGGCTTCATTCTTACCATCAAAAACAAGCCAGGGCATAACAGGGCATAAGATACACACTGATCAGCTTTGAAAATGGCTTACAAAGATAGCCGAGAGCAATGCATCACATGCTCAAGACATCCGTCCTTCATGGGTCTTTGATTGCATGAGTGGAAGACAGCTTCAGGTTAGCTGGTGATTGCAGGCATTTCTTATAGCAGCCCTTTCACATCCCAGAGGAGAGCGAGTGTTTTTAAACAAGCCAGTGCTTTGTCGAAAAGAAGGTGGATTGGATCCCACTACCGCAATGGCACATGGAGAGAGAAAAAAGAACACCACGCATTTGGGAGTGTTCTTCTATACAAACAAGAGAAACCGTCTCAGATCCACTGGATTATTATGCAGCCGACCAGAAGATGCTGCGCGGGCTGCTGCAGCGGCACTCGGGATCATGTCCCTCCTCAGTCTGCCCCCATTTTGCCTTTCGCAAATCATACTTCCTTTCTACCGGGTCTGCATTTCCCCCCCAGGGCCTTTTCTGCTAAAGACAGACACGCAGGCTTGCGATGGTAGCCTTACATACAAAGCAAACAGAGGGATAAATGAAAGGAAGGGATGCGTTGTGTTCTCGCATTGCGATTTGTGCTTTCTTATATTTAATCAAACCGTTGTTTCGGCCAGTGATTGCGCAATGGAGTAATGTGGGACGGGGGGGGAGGGGTCCGACCATGAGATCTGCGCCTCGGATTTTAATCTCTCTCTCTGTCTCTCTGCAGTGTCCCCTCGTTCCCATGATGTCACACCGCCTGCCTGGCCCGTGCCAAGCTGCAGAGGCATCTACTGGCTCCTCCACCGCTGCACCCCTCCCTTCCTCCCCCTCCCCTGAAGGAATGACCTATATTTGTGCTTCAGATGTTGTCCTCTTCTGGGGCCAACTGCAGACTGAACAGAAGGGCTGTAATTGGAATGAGAAACAGCGAGAGCTCTCTCTCTCACTCTCTCGGTCTGGATCTCTCTCTAAAACGGGCAGCTCTGAAACATATTCTGCACACCCAACATACCTGACCGTTGCCCATGTTCTCGTGGGCTTGCCCAACATACCTGACCGTTGCCCAGTTTTCCCCTGACAGGCGCCAGAAGGAGAAATCTGGGGAAACTGGGGTTTCCATTTTCTCCAGGAGGAATGAAATAAATGTTTCAAATAAATCCAACAAATAAATAAGCGATTCAGGGAGTCTAGAGATCAACCCCATTGGAAACAGCTCTCCCACTTCTGTCTGGTTTTACTGTGCATTTAAACAAGGTTACACCGTGCAAAAAGATGCACTAAATAAATAAAACTCATGTAATTATAAAGGTTATAAGTGTGCTTTATCCCAAATATAATAGTAAGTGTCAATAAGATACAATGCATATACGACTACATATAAATCAAAAGTCAACATTCAGTCTCTAATATTCAGTCGCTTGAGAAATCTGACCTGGGGAAACCTTCCAGCGAATATCCTGCTGTGTACAAACAGGGCTATTTGGGGGCAGGAACGCACAGGAACGGAGTTCCGGCTGGCTCCCAAGTTGGCCACGCCCAGCAGGAACTCATTAGCATAATAGGCCACACCCAACAGCAGAAACTCATTAGGATTGGCTACATTAGGGGTGTGTGGCCTAACATGCAAAAAAGTTCCTGCTACAAAAAAGCCCTGGATTTGGACAACAAACAAGGTAAACAGAATAAGAAGCAAAAGGTGGGTGTGGCTGGATGAGCACACTTCTGGTAACGTGGGGGTGTGGTCTAATGTGCTAATGAGCCGTGCTGTCAGGGGTGTGGCCCAATATGCTAATGAGTTCCTGTTGTTGGGTGTGGCCTATTATGCTAATGGGTTCCTGCTGGGCTTTTTCTACAAAAAGAGCCCTGTAAAAGTTCGCTTCCTCCCAACTCCATTAGGGTGACGGAGCTTGTAGCAAGCAAAGATCCACACCCAACAAGCTATCGATAAAAGCTGTTTCGAAACTCTCTTTCTCGAGAGCTAATGATCTTTTTCTTCAAAGCTGATGATCCTTCTACAGACAAAATCAATTTTCACAGGTAATAAGGCACATTAATGACGGAACGCAACTGCCGCCAGATTTCAATTCTTCAGCTTAGACGTACCCCCACAACAGGCTCAACATTCTTGACTATTTATACTTCCTATTATATTTGGTATAAAGCACACTTATAACCTTTATAATCACATGAGTATTTATTTACTTATTACATATTTTTGCAGGGTATAACGTTAAGTTAACTCATCAGAGCTGTGTCCCCTGTTTACATGGCTTTACCGTGCAGGCAAATATTCCGTGCAAAGGCGCCTGTCCATCTATGCACAGCTTTCGGATTTCATGTTGCCAGCGGGTCCCTTTAGGAAATCGATAGTGAATCACATAAACAGGAATGTCTCAGCCCTTGTCCAAGGGCACAGCCAGTCACATGGGGAGAACTGCAGCGATAGGGAGGCGAGTTTGAGCCTGCCTGGCAGGGCTCCTGAAATTCAGGAGATGGTGCCTTCCTGCTTTGCAGCAAATCGCTGACTCTTTTTTTAAAAAAAAAATTATTTATAAGTTTCCATCGTATAACATATTTTTCTCCTTCCAACATTCCAATTACTTAACAAAACTAATTTCCATTCTTTTATACACTTTATATATTCGAGTCAAACTTCCTCTATTTATTATACATCCAATTGTAAAATCTTTCCCATCTTTTCATAAACACACTTTCCTCTTTCCCTTGCAGAATTAAGGTTAACTTATCCATTTCTGCAGCTTCCATTAATTTTTCTAATGTCTCCTGTCTTGTTGGGACTCTATCTTGTTTCCAGTACTTGGCCAATAATATTCTTGCAGCGGTCATTATATATGTTAATACATATTTTTCATTAGAATTACATTTCTCTGGTACCATATTCAACAATGCTATTTCCGGGGTGAGGATTATGTTTAACTTCATAATATTGCCTACCAGTCTTTGTATCATTTCCCAATATCTCTTGACTTTCTGGCATCGCCACCACATATGAAAAAACGTCCCTATGTTTTTTGTACATTTCCAACATGCTTTAGATGCCAATGGGTCGCATTTTGATATCCTATCTGGGGACCAATACCATCTATGGTATACCTTGTATATATTTTCTTTATAATTAATTGCTCTTACATAATTCAGCGATCTCCAGGTATTCACCCATTTCTCCCTTTCTATCGTGTGACCTAAATCTTTTATCCATGCTAACATATTTTGACTAACCATTTCATTTTGCATATATTCCTCCAGCAAAAAACCATATAATCTCTGGATTAATTTATCACTTGAGGATAACCAAATCTTATCCAGTTGTGATCGCGTTTCTTGAAATCCTACTACCACATCCTTAGCATGTCTAGATCTAAGCTGTAAAGCTTCCCATCCTTTTAATTTTATATTATATACTGTTAATAATGTGTCTTCTGATTTTAATTTGTTGTTCCCATCTAGCAATGTTTGATAACTTTCTCTATCCCACGGGTTAATAAGAAATGGTTTTATATATGCTTCCAGTGGTGAAACCCATTTAGGGGTTTTCTTATAGTACTGTCCTTTAATTTCATTCCATATCCATAGTAATGAGCCCCTAACCGTGTGTTGTTTAAAGTTCGAATGGATCTTATCCTTTCCATACCAGATGTAGGCATGCCAACCCATATACAGGTCATGCCCTTCCAAATTTAAAAGTCTAACATTGTCTAGGGTTAGCCATTCTTTAATCCATGTTAAAGTTGATGCTTGATAATATATTTTCCAATTTGACAATCCCATGCCCCCCTGCTCTTTTCGTTTTTGTAATAGTTTCCATCTAATTCTTGCTCTTTTAGGATACCAAATAATTTTTTTTATCTCCTTATCCATTGCCATGAAAAAATTAGCATTTCTTAATATGGGTATATTTTGAGCTAGAAATAAAAACTTTGGCAAGATCATCATTTTTACGGCCGATATCCTCCCCATTAATGACAGCTGTAGTTTTTTTCCAATTTGAAAGGTCTTTTTTAATTCCGGCTAATAATTTATGGTAATTATCTTCCAAGATTGTACTCGTTTTATTGGATAGCGTTATTCCTAAATATTTAATTTTTTTCACCACTTCTATGTTAGTTGTCCTTTGTAGATTTTGTATTACTTTTACCTCACAATTCTTTGCTATAAATTTAGTTTTTTTCAGGTTGAGCTTTAATCCAGCTGGAGCAAATCGCTGACTCTTGATGCAGCTGCTGAAAGCCTCGCTAGGGGGAAAGGTGGCAATCCAGCGCACTGAATCCCATCTTGCTCACTGCTAGACCACATGCAGAAGTCCATCAGTGGCTATTAGCTACAAGGTATAGATAGGAACTCTCAGGCTGGGGCAAGTGATGCTCTGTATTCTTGGAGCTTGGGGGGGGGACGGACAATGGGAGGGCTTCTAGTGTCCTGGCCCCATTGGTGGACCTCCTGATGGGACCTGGTATTTTTGGCCACTGTGTGACAGAGTGTTGGACTGGATGGGCCATTGGCCTGATCCAACATTGGTTTCTCTTATGTTCTTATGTTCATGGTAAGACCCAAGCCTTGCATGAGCAGGGCCCGGTAGAAACCCTTCATGCCAAAAACTGAAATATCATGATGCATTAAGAAGTAAGGACATGAGATACCCTCCCATCCAGTTTTGGTTTAGCAGTACAGTGTTAGCTCAGCTGGGGCGGGGGTAGAATGTAGCTACTACACAGGAGTCATTACATTTCACTGTTATTTCCTCATCCATTTTAGCAGAGTGCTTACTGAACACACGGAAGCAAACCAGACATTATGGTACTAGCCATATCTTTAGTTTTTAAAAAATTATTTTATTATTTATTTAATTCCTTTATACCCCACCTTTCTTCTCAATGGGGACCCAAAGTGGCTTGCCTCATTCTCCTCCCATTTCACCCTCACAACAGCCCTGTTAGGTGGTGCGACTAAGCTGAGTTGGAGTGAGCTAGCTCACAGTTTTTTAGCCTCTGGCTCACACATTTTTATCTTAGCACAGGAAGGATGGCTCCAGAGCAAACTCATTTATGCAGCAGCCAAATCGCTTGTTCACAACTTTAATGCCAGTAGCTCACAAAGTAGAAGTTTTGCTCACAAGACCCCACAGCTTAGCGGGAGCATTGGACGTGGGTTAGCCTGAGAGAGTGTGATTGGCTCAAGGTCACCCAGCAAGCTTCCATGGCATGAGAGGATTCGAACCTGGGTCTTCCAGATACTAGTCCAACACTCTTAACCAGTACACCACCCTGGCTGTCTACATTACACTATACCACACTACACCAGCACTGGCAACCCCCAAGAGACTGGAGGATAGAGACAGTGGCAAAACAATGTTGCGCGATGCTGCGACATCACTTTCAACTGCATATCCAGAAGTAACCATATTGTGTGATGCACTAGGATTTTCCTGAAACTCTGTGGTAAAAACCATAGAGGTCTGGGGAAAATCCTAGAGTGTTGTGTGGCACGGTGACATCACTTTCTGGTATACAGTTAAAAGTGAGACTGAGGCATCAGGCAATGCTGTTTTGCCTCCTTATTCCCCCTACATTCTACCAAGCGGTGCATGGGGGAGGGGTGGGCAGAGCTCCAGAGCACCAACCTGAAGCCGGGAACCCTAACTTATAACATGGCGCTTTGTCTGTGCCATATTTCACAATGCCGGGATGAGTCAGATAATTTTCAGGCATTCTACCTGTACAATGCTGTTCAACTGATGTGCCTTACATCATTTCCTGTTTGCAAATGCAATGTCCAAATGGTTGCCAACTTCGGGTTGGGAAATGCATGGAGGTTTGGGGACAGACAGAGGTTTGGGGAAAGTGGGGTTCAGGGATGGGAGGAAATTCAGTAGGGTATGACGCCATAGTGTCCCGTCCCTCGTCCCCCCCGACACAACCACTTTCTCCACGGAAACTGATCTCTGTAGTCTGGAGATCACTAATTCTAAGACACTTCTAAACTCCACCTGGAGGTTGGCAACCCCATGAGTAAAGGTGAAATGAGCTTCGAACCACTGACATCTCAGCCCGCAATCTGTGGCACAGCTAAGAAGCAACCTGAGATGCACGAGAGGCTATCGGCTTCTTTTCCCTGAAAGAAGAAGAAGAAGAAGAAGAAGAGATTGGATTTATACCCCGCCCTTCACTACCCAAAGGTGTCTCAGAGCGGCTTACAAACTCCTTTTCCTTCCCCTCCCCACAACAGACACCCTGTGAGGTGGGCGGGGCTGAGAGAGCTCTGACTGAGAACTGCCCTTGAGAGAACAGCTCTTATCAATTGCCGCCAGCACTTTATGCTTGTTTTTTAATTGTTGTGTATTTAATAATTGTGTTTTAAGCTGGATATATGTTGTTTTCGAAGCCGTCCTGAGCCTGCTTTGCGGGGAGGGCAGGGTATAAATTTGATAATAAATAAATAAATCAGAACTACGGCTTGCCCAAGGTCATCCAGCCCGGTGCAAGTGGAGGAGTGGGGAATCAGACCCGGTTCTCCCAGATTAGAGTTTGCGCACTTAAACACTACACCAAACTGGCTAAGGGGTTTTGCTTCGAGGGGTTTTGTGAGCCTAACCAGGCTTGATGCAGGGAGAACTGGGTCTCTTGTGGTGTTTGTTTCTTTTTACTTCTGAGCAGCCATTTCCCCCTTCCCCCTCAAGTCGCAGCCGACTTATGGCGACCCCTTGGGGCTTTCCATGCAAGAGACGTTCAGAGGTGTCTTGCCATTGCCTGTTTCTGCATAGCAACCTTGGTATTCCTTGGTTGTCTCCCACCCAAATACAAACCAGGACTGACCTTGTTTAGCTGGATGACCTTGGGCAAGCCATAGTTCTGACAAGAGCTGTTCTTGAAAAAAGAGCCATTTCTGTCAGAGCTCTCTCAGCCCCACCTACCTCATAGGGTGTCTGTTGTGGGGAGGGGAAGGGGAAGGGAAAGGAGTTTTTAAGGCGCTCTGAGACTCCTTTGGGTAGTGAACGGCGGGGTATAAATCCAATCTCTCCTCCTCCTCCTCCTGGGGAACTGATCTCTGTACTCTGCAGGCCCAGAGGCTGGAAACCAGGGTTGCCACCTCTGGATTCATAAATACCTCAAGATTTGAGGGTGGAGCCTGGGTGGGTGGGGTTTAGGGAGGGGAGGGACCTCAGTAGGGTATGATGCCATACAGTCCACCTTCCAAAGCAGCCATTTCCTCCAGGACAAGTGAAATAAATGTTTTTAATAGATAAGCAATCTACGTAGTCTGGAGATCAGCTGTGATTCCGGTAGATCTCCAGCCCCCACCTGGAGGTTGGCAACCCTATTGGAACCCCTGAGCCTGCCTCACCCAGTTGGCCGTTGGTTGACTGTGCAGCAGCTGCTCGGCTTCTGTTGCTAACCTCTTCTTTAATTCCCCCTGAGTGGGCGCTGAGGTAGATTTTTAAAGGGGGGAAGGGGGGAGGGGGCTGTTTCACGAGAATATGATTGGAAACTAAAAGTTGTCAGCCTGAAAAATCTTTCAACTTGAGCTCCTCTTGCCAAACAGACTAAATGTCTCTCTGGATTATGTTCTCTGCCTGATGAGGGGAAGCGGGGGGGACGGGGACGCAATGTCGGCTTTGTCCACGGAGGCACCCAGATCTTCTCAACGCCTCTCTTCTGAGGCGGTCACCCAGCCCTCGTGGGCCTTATCGCACCCGGTTTGTTTCTTGGCCCGTTTGGTCCCTTTCCTTTGCGTCCTGGCGTCGGTGTGTCTACACCAAAAGGCGCTTTTTATTTTCTCCTTTGCTGAGCACACAGGCGTCCGGACGAAGTGTCCGCGAACGCCATTCCAGCGAAGGAACCGCAAATAAGACGAACCAGAGATGTGTGCCGTTGAGCCGGGCCTTCCTGCCTCGCGTGTGCCTAGGAGGGGATGTGACATTATTGAAGTCTGCCCTTTGAGGCTGATCTGTTCTGACGGCTTGTTCACTGGGACATTAAAATCATTGCCTTCTGTCTGGGCAAAAGACACAGTGAGCGGAGGGATGGCTCCAGTGAAAGAGGGTTCGGACCTCTTCCAATGTCACCTCTTCTGCCGAGCTAATTGGCTGGAGGGGTAATGTTAGACAGACTCACGCGCGCGTTTGTCCTTGGGGATTTGGTGACCAGCATCCCTGGAGTTCCTTTCGGCCCAACCGAGAGCTTGTGGATCGCTCCTAGGCTTAGAGAACGTCTTTCTTTTACCACCCGGCTTCCTAGCTGTTGTTTTAGGGTTACCAACCTCCAGGCAGGGAAGAAAAGAAAAAGAAAAGAAAGCTATACCGTGTACAGCGCTGTATTATAATGAATAAACTTATATATGAGAAATCTAAGTATATTTGACCGTGTTGAATAGGAATATAAATATCATAAAGAAATAGTGAAGGTTCTGTTACCGATACTGACAAATTAAACATCAGCAGTGTCCATTCCGAGTGCTTGTGCACATCCTGCACCGGTCCCCTCAACTCTTTGCCAGGGGAGTGAAGATTTGTTATCAGGGAGTCCAGCTTATTATTCTGTTCAGATATTGAATTTTCCATTTTTCTGTTTAACAAACAATTTTGGTTTCAAACATATATGTGTAAAGTGCTGGTGGGACTGGAGGAAGGTGCCCATGCGCGTCCAGCTATATTTAGCTTGTCTCCGTGCTCTTGGGTGAGAATAATTCTGATTCTGATCACTGTATTCAGTATGAGTGTATAAAATGCTCAATTTTTGTAATTTTTGCTGAAGCTTTACCATATAATTACAGCCTGATGAAGGATCGAAACGGAGATTTATCTGGGACATCTGTTGCCGTGATTAATGCTACGTGGTGAACCTCATGTATTGTGGTTTAGCGTCACATGTTTAAATTCAACTTGCACTTGTACGGCATCTTTACAGAATAGTTAATAAGAGGGGCTTTTTGTAATTTCAAATAGAATTTTTGTGTGTATTCCTTCATGACAGCATTTTTCAGATTTAATACACTTCACATACTGTATAACCATTTTTTGTTATACCCCCGGCAGTTGGCAACCCGGGGTGTGTGTGTAAGAAACACAAGTTCAAGGGCTTAGTGAATGCCTGGTGGAAAGTTCCTGGCCAATATTCTCATTTCAAGAAGAAGAAGAAGAAGAAGAAGAAGAAGAAGAAGAAGAAGAAGAAGAAGAAGAAGAAGAAGAAGAAGAAGAAGAAGAAGAAGAAGAAGAAGAAGAAGAAGAAGAGGAGGAGGATCCCCTTCCCCTCCCCACAACAGATACCCTGTGAGGTAGGTGGGGCTGAGAGAGCTCTTGACAGAAACTGCTCTTTTTCGAGAACACCTCTGACAGAACTATGGCTTGCCCAAGGTCATCCAGCAGGTGCAAGTGGAGGGGTGGGGAATCAAACCCGGTTCTCTCAGATTAGAGTCCGCGCACTTAGCCACTACACCAAACTGGCTCTCATAGCCAAGTGAAGAACTCATAACCTGAGCGTGAGGAATGAGATGAATCTTGTTTTCCAGTATAATAAATGACTGAAGTGTCCCTAGACGATGATAAGGACCCTGCTGTTGCCAAAGACATTTTCAACAGGAAGGGTAGCTCTGTGAATATGGCTAAATGTTGAGAGGAAAAGTGGCTCCATCTGGTCCAGCAAAGACCTGCCTTGGTTTACCAAGGTGAGCCGACTTGGGATGCCAACTCTGGGTTGGGAAATTATCAGAGAATGGAGGGTGGACTCTGGAGAGAGTGGAGTCTGAGGAGGAGAGGGACCTCCGCAGGGTATAATGCCATAGAGTCCACCCTCCACAGCAGCCATTTTCTCCAGGAAAAGTGATCTCTGAGGCCTGGGAATCAGCTATAATTCCAGGGGACCTTCATACCACACCCTCAATTATGGGTCGCCCTATTTATTTTTATTTATTTAGAAGAAGATATTGGATTTATACCCCGTCCTTCACTCGGACTCTCAAAGCAGCTTACAAGCTCCTTTCCCTTCCCCTCCCCACAACAGACACCCTGTGAGGTAGGCGGGGCTGAGAGAGCTCTTTCCAGAACTGCCCTTGAGAGAACAGCTCTGGCAGAACTATGGCTTGCCCAAGGTCATCCAGCAGGTGCAAGTGGAGGAGTGGGGAATCAAACCTGGTTCTCCCAGATTAGAGTCCGCACACTTAACCACTACACCAAATTAAATTTCCTAGGCCATCCTTCCCTACAAGTAGGGCTCTGGGCGGCTTACAACAAAATAACATAAATAAGTAATTTAAATTAAAGTCAGCATTAAAACTACCTAAAAACAGATCAATAAATAAAACAATATACATTCTAGATGGCGGGGGACGGTGAATTCAGCCCCGCAGCCCTGGGGGGAGGGGTTATGAGGGATGGGGAGAGTATAAGAGAATGCCGGATGTCATCCTATCCCAACACTGTCCTCAACTGAATGCCTGGCAGAACATTTCTGCCTTGCATGCCCTGCGGAAAGGTAATAACTCCCTCAGGGCATGGATGTTTTCTGTCAGAAAGTTCCACCAAGTGGACAGTCGAGGACAGCCGGACCTCTCTTGGGCCAGGGAACACCAGGTGGTTCTTATTCCCTGAGCATAACACTCCTCCAGAGGAGCTGAATGAAACACGACACTTCTGGAATCCAGGCTGTCTAGAAATCTTATTTCAGATAATTTCAGAATGAGGAGGCAGCCCTGCATGTGTGCTTTGAGCATTATGGAAACAATTCTGTAGCCCTTTTAAGAGAAAAAGGCACACACACACCCCAGCTTTCCAGTCTGTTTCTCTCATAAAGATAATGATAACTCCATGCAATTTTTTTTCCTGTTTGTCTTATGTCTTCTCCTTGAAACAGTAAGTCCGGAGGAGTCCAGAATATGTTTTTGCCAATGTTTCGCACAACAGAGTCAGAAAAGCCTCTCTTTGCCCAAGGGCAATCAATCCTATCATTACCCAAATAACTGACAAAGGGATGGAGAGCCACAATGTTCCGTTAGCTGCAAATAGGACGTATCTGGCCTATTTCTTCTCCACAAAGAGATGAGATTTCCATGCAGCGAAATTTCAGGGATTTCGGTCTGCCCATCATCTTTCATGAGACTAGAAAGCCGGAGGACTGAAGGGCTGCCGAAGCCAGTCCATGTCCCAAGGCAGTTTCTGCGTGCTTCATTTACCTCCCCAGACAAGCCAGGAGCAAAAGCAAAATGACTGCTCCATAGCAGGGCAGGCAAGGCCAAGGGGCACATATGAAGCCCTGGCTATAACTGGTCGCACTGATATTGGGGAGAAGGGAAATATAGGTAGGGTCCCTGGAGGGTTTCATTTTGTACTTTAATAGGGAACTCTGTATCTGTGCCAGGCCCGTAGCTACGTTGGAGCTTTGCGGGCTCTGCCCCCTTTCTAACAGGCACAGCCCCACAAGACTTTCTCCTGTAAATGCTTTTTTCCCAATAATTTAAAAACATTTTTAAAAGGATTTATACCCTGCCCTTCACTCGGAGTCTCAGAGATGCTTGCAGTCTCCTTTCCCTTCCTCCTCCCACAACAGACATCCTGTCAAGTAGGTGGGGCTGAGAGAGCTCTTTTGAGAACTGCTCTTGAGAGAACAGCTCTGAGAGAACTGTGACTGACCCAAGGTCACACCAGCAGCTGCATATGGAGGAGTGGGGAATCCAACTCTTGTCTCCCAGATTAGAGTCTGTGCTCTTAAACCACTACACCAAACTGAAGAAGAAGCTCTCTGTACTACCTGAACTAAAATTTCATAGAATCAGATTTACTGACACATCCTAGCTTGGTAATTTCATGTTGGAAAATAGTGATATTAAGATCTGAAGCAACTTTACTCAGGCAGTGAGATGTTCTCCTTCTGTTTTCTCAATGTTGCCATTTTTAATGTCAAAACTGTGAGCCTTATGTAAAAAGGTAAAGGTAAATGTTCCCTTGCTCGAAAGCCAGTCGAATCCGACTCTAGGGTTGCGGTGCTCATCTGGAGGCTCTACTATATACTACTTCATCTCTGACTTCTAATTTGCCCATCTCAGTATTCTGGTTCGAGCCCAAAGCACCAACCTTGTTGCAAAGTGTACAGAAATGCCCTCCATTTCAATGTTCTAATAATTGTGGCTGCAGTCTACATACGCTTACCAACTTTAAGGCTGGTGAAAAACTAGAAAAAAGGAAAACTGCAGGAGATGAAGTGTCTCCGTTCCCAGCACAGACCACTCCAATGCTTAGACATGCAGATGGACCTGGCCAAAGTAGAATAGAAGGTTTACCATCTAACACCTTAGCTAAAACATCACACCTAAAGAACAAACCAGGAAAGATTGTCAGGAATCAGGAAAATGGGGTTAGCATAGGAAGACCAGGACTGACCCTATGGACTAGTCCCTTTGGGTGTCTGCCCCCCTCTGGGGCTATAAATTCTTAGGACACATGAACGATTTTCTCTTCTCTTTGTTCATCTTTTGTCTGTACACAAGCCATAAAAGGCTAAGTCTTTCCCTTGGGATTCCACCTTGACCGTGTGTTGAAGGACAATGGTAGAAGCCCCAACTGTGAAAACCAAGGTAATGATAGACTTATAAATGCTGCAGCTTCAAAATTACTAGCCTGTCCTAATTAAACATCAGTTAGGGTAAGTATGGAGATTAAGGTTTAGAGGGTTGCATTTCTTTTTTCACCATTTCTTTTTACCCTTGCTCAGCCTGATGCTTATACAGACCACGTGTACTCTTTTTAATTGTTTATTGAACTGTCATAAATTTTGACTGCCCAAAGCCTGATCTTTGTAATCACACCATGCCTATTTAATCCTGCTTCCCCAAGAGCAGTAAAGGTGAGCGACAGTGATGAAGCTTACCATCCCTAAAGCATAAAAGCATGGAAGACTGTCCCCATACTAGTTAGTACAAGAGAAGCAGTATACAGAGTAACTAAGAAAATACTTTAAATGGTGACACAGATACAGAGTGCTAGATGTACAAATCCATCCAATAGGATATACACTTCCAGATTTTTTTGGTAGCAGCAGTTACTATTCAGAGAAAAGCTGGTACCCCAAGGAGTAATGGAAAGGGACGATGTTGCCAGGCAGAGACCAAAAATAGCTACAGAGCTTTTCGGAGTTTCCAGAACTTGAGGGAACAGGGCTTATGAGTCCATTCCTCCACAGAAGGTTTTGCTTATCAACCAACCAATAATACGGGAAGTGTGACCCCCCCCCCCCAAAAAGGTGTTACATTTCAGAATTCAGCTATATTTTCCAGAGTGGAATAATTTCAGATGCCAGTTGCAGCATGAATGAACACATGAAGCTGCCTTAAAAATGAATCAGACCAGTGATTCATTAAGGTCAGTCTTGTCTACTCAGACTGGCAGCACATCTCCAGAGTCCCAAACAGAAGCCTTTCATATTACCTACCACCTGATCCTTTAAACTGGGGATGCTGGGGGTTGAACTCGGGACCTTCTGCATACTGAGCAGGTGCTCTACCACTGAGCCACAACCCTCCCGTAGCAGTATCATTCAGCGTTTATAACATCCTGATTCTCCCCAGCTGCTCTGAGACCAACTACACAGAAAGATGCAAGCAGTACCTCCCTATGCAGAAAGATGCATATGTGGGCTAAAGCATGGGGCACAGGGTATTTAACCCTTTCTTTTCAGTACTTTCATGTGTTAGAAACAGCCCTTCAGAAGCTCTTCAAACAAGGACCCTGTGTCTTTTCTTCCATAGGCAGAGGACAGTTTTCATTGGGAAAGGGTATTTGGAAAGGTTTGCGCCTCCCTTCCCACATTGCTATTTGTGCTGTGGTAACATCTAAATTAAGGAGCTGCGGTGGCTCAAGTAGTTAAGACGCTGAACTGCAGGCTGTGGAAGGTCGGTAGTTCAGCAGTTTGAGACCCGCGTTGCCGCATGACGGAGTGAGCTCCCATCTCTAGTTCCAGCTCCTGCCAACCTAGCAGTTCGAAAGCAAGAAATTGCAAGTAGATACATAGGTACCACTTCAGTGGGAAGGTAACAGCATTCCGTGCGCCTTGGTGTTTAGTCATGCTGGCCACATGACCACGGAAACATCTTCGGACAGCGCTGGCTCTTCGGCTTTGAAACGGGGATGAGCACCGCAACCCTAGAGTTGGACTCGACTGGCTTTCGAGCAAGGGAACCTTTACCTTTTTAACATCTAAATTAGGGGCCACGTTGGCTCAGAGGTTAAGATGCTGAGCTGCAGACCAGCAGTTCGAGACCCTAGTGCCACGTGACAGAGTGAGTTCCCGTCTCTGGCCCCAGTTCCTGCCAACCTAGCGGTTCGAAAGCAAGAAATTGCAAGTAGATAAATAGGTACCGCTTTGTTGGGAAGGTAACAGTGTTCCGTGCGCCATGGCATTTAGTCATGCCGGCCACATGACCACAGAAAAGCCTTTGGACAGCGCTGGCTCTTTTGCATGGAAACGGAGATGAGCACCACCCCCTAGAGTCGGATTCAACTGGCTTTTGAGCAATGGAAACCTTTACTAACATCTAAATTAGAATATCGCAAAGTATTGTCATGTGGGGCTGCGTTGGCAGATTTTTGGAAACCTAGTCTGATTTGAACTGTAGTCAGTAGGGTGTTAATCAAAGATCACTAACCAGAACATCTTTCACCAGTATTAAAGGTTCTGTACCAAAATACCTCCTTTGCTAAGGGGCGGGGCTCGAACTGCCAAGCTACCGACCTTCCAGTCTGCAGTTCAACGTCTTAGCCTCTGAGCCACCATGGCCCCTTTGGAGAAAAGGTAGAGAAAAGCAAAGTATAAAAACCTACGAAGAAGAGATGGTTTTTATAGCCTGCTTTTCTCTACCCTAAGGAGTCTCAAAGTGGCTTGCAATGGCATTCCCTTCCGCTCCCCACAACAGTCATCTTGTGAGGTAGGTGGGTGCTGGGAGAGTTCAGAGAGAACTGTGACTGGCTAAAGGTCACCCAGCAGGCTTCATGTGGAGGAGTGGGGAATCAAACGGCATACTCCGGGGTCATTCCGTAGAAAAAGAGGTGCAGGAGCTCATTAGCATAACTCATAACTTATTTGCATATGCCACACACCCTGACATCATCGGAAGTGTGTCAGAAGGAAACACCCACCGCTCAGGCTCCACTGGACTGTTTTGGATTGCTAGCTATTGGGGGGGGGAGACGTGCAGATCTGTCCTCACAGAGGAGGGAGAGCTTGTGCCTGAATAAAACTTGGTCTTAAAGGTGCTACTGGACTGTTTTGGATTGTTAGCTATGGGGGGGGAACGCAAAGATTGCGAGAGAGCTTGTACCTAAAGGCGGGCCTGGGGGGGGGGGCTCTGCAATTTATCTGGCTGCTTCTTGCTCCTCATGGCCCAACTGAGGGCTGCTGGGAGCAGGGGGTGGGGCTTGTTGCATGTGCCTGTCCCCTGAGCTCCTTACTGCCGGAGCTCCGCTCCTGTGCACTCCTGCAGGAAATGACCCCTGGCATACTACAGATTACAGTCCACCGCTCTTAACCACTATACCACACTGCGTGGGTCCCATTAAACCTCACAGGATTCCATTCTGAATGAATCAGGCTAACTTTGCCACACACCATCGGCAGGATGCAGAGGCTGAGGGCGGGAAAGTCATGTTACTGTCGAGAGCCTTGACGGTGTCCGGTAATCACTGCAAGGGAACAGCTGAAGAGCGCTGTGCTTTCAGCCCTGGTGTCCGGAGCGGCTTTGAAAGGAAAAGTCCATCGGCGCCCACATCATGTCTTCATTTGACCCTTCTGCTTAATAGGAGCTTGAAGGTGAGCCAATAGTTAATCGTATCGATCTAGGGAGCGGAGTGCTTTCTGTGGTATCGTGCCCTGGAGGGGAACCGCGACCATGAACAGTTGTTCCCTCTCTCTTCATTGTTTCCTGCTTTCTCTTCATGCCCTTCTGATACAATTAGTCAGAAAGCCAGGCCTCTCCCAACGTGGAGCACGGTCAACCTTGCTGGGGGCAAAGAGGAATTTCATCGAGAGGACGGTACAAAGAGGACACATTTGACGTTCGCATCTGATGCTCGTCTGCCTGGGGTGAGCTGTACCCCCTGCCTTGGCCGTCTTCCTGCTACGTGTAAGGAGCAACGCACTTCGTTCCTATTTGGATCTGTACCCATTTGGAGGCGGAAAGCGCCGTCAAGTCACAGCCGACTTATGGCAACCCCATACGGTTTTCAAGGCAAGAGACGAGCAGAGGTGGTTTGCCATTGCCTGCCTCTTCATAACAACCCCGGCCTTCCTTGGTGATCTCCTATCCAAATACTAACCAGGGACAACTCTGCTTAGCTTCCAAGATCTTACAAAATCAGGCTAGTCTGGGCCATGAATTGGGGGCCACCAAAAACATATACCCCCAAAGTTAACAAGAGCCTTTCCAGGCATCAGAAATAACTGGATGTTAATTTTTTGTCCAGCATGGTACTGAATACCACTGGAAGTGTCCTGGGAATGTATTTATTCAGGAGACTTATAGACTGCCTCTTTTGACATCTTCTCAAGGCAGCTAACACAGTGAAAACATAAATAAAAGCTTAAAACATAAAATCGCATTTTAAAAATCAGTAGAATAGCCATAAAGTTGTTGGTTAAAAGAGGGCATACATAGTCATAAAACAGCCATAATGCAGACAGAACACAAAGCGACCTGAGAAAATAATGAAGTAAAACTTCTATTAAAAGCCTAGATAGAGAGAAACGTTTTGGCCTGGCACCTAAATGACAGCAGTGTGGGCACCAGGCAAGACTCAAAGGGGAGGTCCTTCCAAAGGTGCGGTGCCACCACTGAAAAGCCCTGGCTTTTTTTGCTGTCTGCCTCACGACTGAAGATGGAGCACAGAAAGCAGGGCTTGTGAGGCGAAGAAGAAGAAGAAGAAGAAGAAGAAGAAGAAGAAGAAGGAGGAGGAGGAGGAGCTTGGATTTATACCCTGCCCTTCACGTTGGAGTCTCAGAGCAGTTTACAAACTCCTCTCCCTTCCCCTCCCCACAACAGACACCCTGTGAGGTAGGTGGGGCTGAGAGAGCTCTGAGAGAACTGCCCTTTCAAGGACAGCTGTGCCAGAACTATGGCTTGCCCAAGGTCAACCAGCAGGTGCAAGTGGAGGAGTGGGGAATCAAACCCGGTTCTCCCAGATTAAAGTCCGCGCACTTAACCACTACACCAAACTGGCGGGCTGGACAATACAGGTGGGAAGCGATCATTCCGATACCTCGTTCTGCTGCTTAAGGCCTTAAAGCTAAATGTAGGAACACTGAATTGTGCCCAGAAAGAGTTGGGCAGCCAGTGCAGATCTTGCAGCTGAGGAGTTGACAGAATCTCTGTACGCAGCTCTCAGTGTATGAGAGGGGTGTGTGTGTGGGAATACTTTTGTCACTTCACATTTTCTTGAATGTAGAGATGTGCGATCCAGTGCAGGAGGAGAAGAGAGCATACTTCCAACAGAATCTATTTCCAAGAAAATGTTTTAGGCTTGCATTCTTAACGGCGCTTTATATTTTGTAATAGGCTGGGGTTGCCAACCTCCAGGTAGCACCTGGAGATCTCCCACTATTACAATTGATCTCCAGATGACTAAGATCAATTTACCTGGAGAAAATGGCCGCTTTGTAAGGTGGACTCTGTGGCATTATAACCCACTGAAGTCTCTCCCCTCCCCAAACCCCACCCTCCTCAGGCTCCACCCCCCCCCAAATCTTTTGGTATTTCCCAACCCAGAGCTGGCAACCTTAAATAAGGGTAGGGTTGCCAGTCTCCAGGTGGGGCCTGGAGATCTCCCGCTTTTACAACTGATCTCCAGCTGACAGAGATCAGCTCCCCCGGAGAAAATGGCTGCTTTGAAGGGTGGACTCTGTGGCATTGTACCCTGCTGAGGCCCCTCCCCTCCCCAAACCCCGCCCTCTCCTGACTCCACCCCCAAAGTCTCCAAGTATTTTCCAGCCCAGACCTGGCAACCCTAGGGGAAGCATTTTACTCATAAAAGGCAAGGATTGTTACCTTATCTCTGAATTTAAATTTACCATTTATCTCATGAGCTTATTGAACAGCTATTCAGCCTTTGGGCTTGCGAGGGCAGGTGATTCCCCAGAGCCTCTGGCCTAGGGCTGCCAAGTCCCCTCGGGGGGCGGATAATCCCCCGCTTTGGAGGCCCGATTTCCGCCGCTGCGGAATCGGGCCCCGGGGGGAACCCCACCCCGGCGTGCACATCAGCCGGATGTGACGTGATGACGCCGGGCACGCTGGGGGTGGGTCCACAGCCATCTGAGGGGAAAACATAGAGTTTTCCCCTCAGATGGCTGTGGCCCCGCCCCAGCGTGCCCGGTGTCATCACGTCACATCCAGCTGACGTGCGTGCGCCGCGCGCGCGCTCAGGACGCCGTCCGGGAGCCCCCCGCTGCAAAGAAAAACGGACTTGGGAACCCTACTCTGGCCTGTTCATGGGTCTACATTCGCATGGCAGAGTGTTCTCGGTTCAATGAGCCCTCCTTAGATACAGCCACTGCTTTCCCATGGAAACCCCCACATCGTATTGTCAACTCTGGGTTGGGAAATTCTTGGAGATTTGGGAGTGCTGCCTGGGGAGGGTGGAGTTTGGGGGCCAGAGATACCTCAGCTGGGTGTACAGTGCCATCGTGTCCACCCTCCAATGTCGCCATTTTCTCCAGGGGAACCGAGGCCTAGAGATCGGTTATAACGCCGGGGGATCGCCAGGCCCCATCTCTACACAAGTATGGTGGCCTTGCCAGGACGCCGCAAGTGAATCCAGAGAGGCAGGGCTATTTTTGGGCAGGAACGCACAGGAACGGAGTTCCGGCTGGCTCCTGAGTTGGCCATGCCCAGCAGGAACTTATTAGCATAATAGGCCACACCCAACAGCAGAAACTCATTAGATTGGCTACATTAGGGGTGTGTGGCCTAACATGCAAAGGAGTTCCTGCTACAAAAAAAGCCCAGGGTTTTGACAACAAACAAGGTAAACGGAATAAGAAGGGAAAGGTGGGTGTGGCTGGATGACCACACTTCTGGTAACATGGGGGTGTGGCCTAATGAGCGATGCTGTCAGGGTGTGGCCTAATATGCTAATGAGTTTTGCTGTTGGGTGTTGCCTATTATGCTAGTGAGTTCCTGCTGGGCTTTTTCTACAAAAAGAGCCCTGCAGAGAGGGTGTGATTTCTTTTACATCCGGGTTGCCAGCTCTGGGTAGGGAAATACCTGGAGATTCTGGGGACGGAGCCCTGGGGTAGGTGGGGTTTGGGTCACCAGCAGGATACAATGGCATAGAGTCCACCCGCCAAAGCAGCCATTTTCTCCAGGGGAGCTGATCTCTGTCAGCTGGAGATCAGTTGTAACAACAAGAGACCTCCAGGCCCCACCTGAAGGGTGGCAACCCTATTTGACATGGGAATCATGATTTCCTACTAGCTTTGCCAGCTTCCAGTTGTGGGCTCTAGCTCTCCCAGAGTGACAACTGATCTCCACACAACAGGGTTCAGCTCCCTTGGAGATAAGGTTGCCAGTCTTCAGGTGGGGCCTGCAGATAATCTCACTTTTACAACTGTTCTCCAGCTGACAGAGATCAGCTCCCCTGGAGGAAATGGCTGCTTCAGAGGGTGGACTCTATGGCACTGTGCCATGCTGAGGCCCCTCCCCAAACCCCGCCCTCTCCCGGATCCACCCTCAAAGTCTCCAGGTATTTTCCAACCCAGACCTGGCAACCCTACCTGGAGAAAATAGCTACTGTGGAGGCTGGCCTTTAAGGCATTATATCCTGTTAAGGTCCCTCCTAGGGTTGCCAAGTCGCGGCTGGGGATTGTAGGTCTTCACAGAATCCTTGCCGCGGGGACAGCGAGACGCGTTGCACCCGCTGTCGCCAGGATCTGACGCTATGCGTTGCTCTGGCAACGGGGGTCCAAACAGCCCCATTGCCAGAGCGACGCATAGCGTCATGTCCTGGCGACGGCGATGCAACGCTTCTCGCCGTCCCCACAGCAAGGATTCTGCAAAGACATGCAGATCCCCCGCTGCAATTTGGCGAGATCTGGCAGGCCTAGTCCCTCCCCTCCCAAACTCCACCCTCCACCGGGCGCCATCTCCAAAATCTCCAGGTATTTCCCAACCAGCACTTGGCAAGCCTATGAGACAAGGGGAAAACAGGCAGCCATTTTGGCAGGTATTACATGGGCCTATGTGCCCTGTTCAATGCTCCCAGGTGCTTTCCAACATATACTGCAGTGAACCACCCTTTTCACAAAAGCATTCCTCCTTTTAAATATCACGGTGGTGTTAATCTAGGTTCTGATCTTTTAATCCAACTGGCTTCTCCTGAGACATGAAAAAGGGAAATGATTTTGGAGTCTTATATAACTATTTAGCGGAAGGGACGTCCCCAGAAGGGACGTGACGATGCCGGGCACGCTGGGGGCGGGGCCACGGCCATCCAAGGGAAAACCATAGAGTTTTCCCTCGGATTACCGTGGCCC
>NW_015170391.1:97832-105897 GCF_001447785.1 Gekko japonicus
GGTAAACCCCCGCTTTGGAGGCCCGATTTCCGACGCCGCGGAACCAGGCCCCGGGGGGGGGAACCTCACCCCTGTGTGCACATCACTAGGAAGTGACGTGGGCACACCGGGCACGCTGGGGGTGGGGCCACGGCCATACAAGGGAAAGCGCTATGGTTTTCCCTTGTATGGCCGTGGCCCCGCCCCCAGTGTGCCTGGCGTCCTCCCGTCACTTCCGGGTGATGTGCACGCAGCGCGCGCGTGCATGCACGCACAAAATGCCGGCCGGGAGCCCCCCGCTCCCAGCGAAGATATACTTGGCAACCCTAGCCCCAGGACTAGTCTTTAAGCAATGTTTTTTCCTGCAGGCGTTAGTATTTCTAATTATCCAATAATGTTAGACTCAGAAGCCCATAAATATTTTTTTTAAATAGTCTGAGCGTAGATCAGTTTGCCCCATAACCAGCCAAAACTGTAGGTGGCCATTTTGGGCCTCAGAAAAAGTCCAAAGTAATAGTAGTCCCCGGGACTTGAAAACGCACTCGCTATTTTGTGGTATTTTGGTTAGCTGTAATAAAACGATATCACACTCTTGTTGTTTCTCTCAGTATGTTATTTCCTCCTGCTAGGTCTCTCTGTCTTCAGCGTTGCCAGCCTCCAGGTGGAGACTGGAGATCACCTGGTATTACAGTTGATCTTCAGACTATAGAGATCAGTTCCCCTGGAGAAAATGGCTGCTTTGGAGGGTGGACACTATGGCATTGTACCCTGTTGAGGTCCTTCCCCTCCACAAACCCTGTCCCCCCAGGCGACACTTCCAAAACATGCAGGAATTCTGGCATAGGCTTGCCAAGTCCCCCTGGGGGGTGGGGAAACCCCCGCCCAAGAGGCCCTTTCCCCGCTACCACCGGATCGGGCCCCGGGGGGAACTCCATCCCGACGTGCACGTCGCCCGGAAGTGACGCGGGCACGCTGGGCACGCGGGGGGCGGGGCCACGGTCATCCGAGGGAAAACTCTATGGTTTTCCCTCGGATGGTCGTGGCCCAGCCCCTAGCATGCCCACGTCACTTCCGGGCGACGTGGATGCGGCGCGTGCGCCCACTCCGGCCGCCAGCCGGGAGTCCCCCGCTGCGGCTGAATTCACACTTGGCAACCATCTGGCAACTCTGTCATATCTGAGCTTTCAACCTGCTATTTTTAATATTGTTAGATAAGAGACATTCATGCCTCTTTTCTTCTTAGGAGGAGGGTTCTTCTCAATTCATATCATATTTCTTTTACTACCAGCAACTACTATGTCCACAATCAGAAATACACATTAAATAGATGATATTGTGGGACCAAAGAATGGATGAATCTTGAATAAAACCATTCAGGTCAATTCTGAGTGAGGATGTCTTCCTTCACATCTGTTATGGGCTTTTTTGGTGTGTGACACTCCTCATCAGCAAGGGTCATTTCGTAGAAAAAGAGGTGCAGGAGCTCATTAGCATAACTCATTAACATAACTTATTTGCATATGCCACACCCCCTGACATCACCGGAAGTGTGTCAGAAGGGAACGCCCACCGCTCAGGCTCCACTGGACTGTTTTGGATTGCTAGCTATTGGGGGGGGGACGTGCAGATCTGTCCTCACAGAGGAGGGAGAGCTTGTACCTGAATAAAACTTGGTCTTAAAGGTGCCACTGGACTGTTTTGGACGGGGGGGCCAGGGGGAGCTCTGCAACTTCCCTGGCTGCTTCTTGCTCTGACTGAGGGCTGCTGGGAGCAGGGGGTGGGGCTTGTTGCATGTGCCCGCCCCCTGGGCTCTTTACTGCCGGAGCTCCGCTCCTGTGCGCTCCTGCAGGGAATGACCCCTGCGAGTCATCAGTATGGAGTACTAGGACCTTCTTGGGGGGCCAGGAAATCAACAATAGAAGAGTCTAGTGCACATTTTGGAAAGGCAAGAAGAAACAAGATCAGAATGTTCCCAGATCCCCTCTCACCACTTCTTCGAATTCACCAGTAGCCTTAGGTTAGGCTAGCCAAAATTTGTCAGTCTCAGACTGCTGTTTACCCCTGGGAGGGCAGTGCTTGGGTAGAGGAGGGACTTCAGTGGGGGTACAATGCCATACAACTCACCTTCTAAAGGGGCTGTTTTCTCTAGGGGAACTGATCTCTGTCACCCGGCGATCAGTTGTAATCCCAGAAGATCGCCAGCATCCACCTGGAGGTTGGCAACCCAAAACCACACCATTAAGAAAAATTAAATACTGTTTTCAGGGGGCGGCCACAATGTTGTTCCTGGGAGTCAGTGAATGTTTAGGAACAACCTAATGGGGGGTCTGCAAAGGGGGGGGAATTGTTGGAAACTGGCTCAAACTTTTATTTGAGTAAGTAAAGGTAAAGGTTCCCTTGCTCGAAAGCCAGTCGAGTCCGACTCTAGGGTTGCGGTGCTCATCTCCGTTTCAAAGCCGAAGAGCCAGCGCTGTCCGAAGACGTTTCCGTGGTCATGTGGCCGGCATGACTAAACACCAAGGCGCACGGAACGCTGTTCCCTTCCCACCGAAGGGGTACCTATTTATCTACTTGCAATTTCTTGCTTTCGAACTGCTAGGTTGGCAGGAGCTGGGACTACGGTAGAGATGGGAGCTCACTCCATCATGCGGCAACCTGGGTCTCGAACTGCTGAACTACTGACCTTCCACAGCCTGCAGTTCAGCGTCTTAACCACCTGAGCCACCGCAGCTCCTTTTTATTTGAGTACTGGCACTTAAAACAATTTTTTAAAATAGCACTGGCAATAATAGTTGCCTAGACAAAGCAACGATTGCCTCTTTTTAAAAAAGCAGATGTGACGTTTGCGACTCACGCTCATTCAAGACCCGAGACGCCTAAAAAAGCCAAGACCTGAGATTTGCCATTTGCCATTAGTATGACAAAAAGACAACATTAAATAGAATCATTCGATGCGTTTGTTTCCGTTCCTTTGACGTCCAGCAAGAAGATCCCAAACTGATTATTTTAGACAACCAGAAAATCATCCAAAGGGGAGCAAGATCTATGCATCATCACCATATATCAGCCTTAGATTTCTTTATCTAGCTATAGGGTGAGTGGTACTAAATCAGTTGTATACATGAAGGTGCTCTCCATCTCGCAGCAGAGACATTTTGATGGAGCCAGAAATGCACAGATGTTTCACAGGTCAGGCAGATATCCGTCCATGCTTATATTCACAATCAGAATGTTTGTTTTTCATCTGTCACCTAAAAAGATGGGGGGGGGAACGGGGAGAAGGACTCCATATGATGGAAGAGTAATATCTGGCTAATTGCCAGATCTGCCTGCCCATTCATGGGGAATGTCCTGACTTGTGAAGTCTCTTGGCCTGAGGGCACTCAGTTTGCTCAGTGGCTTTTTTATTATTATTTATTTTAAGTCACCAAAATTACAAAAAAAAGAAAAGAAAATCGCTTGTTGGTTGCATCCTATTTCAAGGAAACCAAAGGATTTGGGAAAATAGGTCACATGTACTTCATCCCACATCACATGATTCCCGTCCAGAGGCCAATGGGGTTTTAGTCTTCTGTGCGTTTGAACCAGATACCCGTGTAATTTTATCCATTTGTATTTTTATCTTTTCTCAGCGTAGAAAGAGTGACCATCTGTTTGAAACCCTACATCAAACTCAATCATTTCCAAAGCTGCTTTTTGGAGGTAAGAAGATTTAAATATCTTGGTTTTGGTGGACCACAACTGCTGGGTTGTTTTTTTTAAAGGAGTTTCCTTCCTCAGTATTCATTACTGAGGAGCATGAAGTATGAAGAGAATATTGTGTAGAAAGTGAGTTGAAAGATTCCTGAAGTCTTTTAAGAGATGCATTGAGTGACCTTCTCAAGAAGCGTGTATGGGTAGAGACGTAATGGATGTAATGTTTTCTCTTGGAAGGAAAATTAACAGAAAATCACAAGCTGTGTAATCCTATGCAGAGTTACACCGGGTGAATCCCGGTCTGCATAGGATAGGACTGTAAACGTAGCTATCGGTATCCTGAAAGAGCGTTTCATTATTTTTACACAGCATCTTTGTACAGAACAATACGTACTCGACGTGAGAGAACATTCTTTCTCAGTATCTCTTTCCATGTATGATTGAGCCTGTAATATCCTAGGTACCTAGTTGAAGAGAGAAAGTTTCTGTGTCGTATCTAGGGGAAAAAATCGCGATTCTGGTAAAAATCAGACATACAAAACAATTCAAACAAATCCTGCACCTTACTGTCATTATAGGATCCCTGCCTTATTCTTTATCTTGCATTTGATATGTATGCAAAAATAGGCTAATATTTTGGTTCCCCGCCCTCTCTATTATGAAGAATAAATGAACTCAAAGAGATTTGGGGGGAAAGATTATCAGTTCATACCTGGGGCTGGGGTAAAGGTGATTGAATGCAAATGATTCCTAATAGAAGATCAAATTGTATGTTTTAAAAACTGGACTTCTGTGTCCATTCTGTGCCAATTATGTCAGCTGTCGTAGTGTTTAGTTTCGTAGTTTATAGTGGAAAGCAATAAAAAATTCTAAAAAAAAATTAAGTCAACTGTTAGCAAATATTTTGATATGTCATAGAACTATAGTAAATAATGCCTAAATTTGGAGTTTGAGTTGTTTAGACTCCACAGTTACATAACTTTTGAGAAATTCTGTCAAGGTCCACATCTCTGTTTGCCATGACAATTTCCTGACTGCAGTTTACCTTGTGAGTTACTGACAATGCAGTTCTAAATAACATTTCCCGGGAGTAAACCCCACTGAATAGATCTGAGTAGGATTCTGAGTAGACCTGCTTAAAATGGCTCTCTTAATTTACTTCTGATTAATGGTAAATCATATATCTTATACTATAAATTTCAATATGCATCTATTATTAAATTGTCTAAGCAAAGATGAAAATTGTTCTGTATATTCATGTGGGGCAAAATACCAGGGGAGGGATGTAGCATTTGATTTAAAAATTCCATTACATTTCTAATTGTGAGACTCGATTGTGTTGAAATGTTATTTGGCACCAAATTCCTTGCCAGTTCCATATACTGAACATTATGGTCTAATTTATTTTACCTGAGGAAAATATTTTCATCATCTTCTCCTTCTCCCATGAAGCTTCCCGTTCACCCAGACATGTTGCTGGTTAGAGACAAGGAACCCTCTAGAACAATGTAGCAGGGAATATAAGGAATTAACATCTTTATAAGCATCAACATTCAAAACCTCATTCCAAATAGTGAATTTCTGTCCTTATAACCTGAAAGTTAAGTGATTTTCTAAGTTGTCGTAGGAAGGTTAGAATGCTAAAGGTGCTGTTCTTTTCTGAATGAAATCAGGGAGACTTATGAATGAAATGTATATTGGGATGCCACAATATACATTTCATTAGAAAGTACTGGTATTTGGCTTTCTTCTGTTTTGTTTGTTTTTTGTTTTGTGATACAGAACTTCACAGGCATATATAAATCTACTGGTGCAAAGATGAAACCGCTGGGTTTCAAATAACGCCATACAAAAATGTATTCCTGTAGCCAAAAATGTGATAACTAGGCAGCCTTAACTGATTCAGATGTGATGCACATGTAGATTTCTGGTCCAGAATCTATGTTTCTTTGTCACCACCACACACCTGCTTCTTTGCATTTTTTTAAATTGTATGAACAATTATTCTGGGTTTAAGTATGACCTAGTCCTTGCTCTGTCAGAGACCAGCTTTGGGCCAATTGGACTTCTGAAATGTAATGGAGGATATCAGTCAATGGCTTCCGTGGTTACTCATTACAGAGTGCAATTACTTGATGAGGTTTGGGTGACTGATTTTTTGGGAACAATGTCAGGACACAGGCTTGGCAATCAATTAAAACGATCTTCAGCCTTTTGTATTGCTTAAAAGGCATAGTTATCGGTTTGGCTGTTGACAGAGATTGGAAAGGCAGCGTGCTCTGTCCAAACGAAGAATGGAAGGGTACGAAATCACAAACCTTGGCTGAGAACGCACTAGCCTGCGTGGGTCTCACCATGTGCACTCAAGACACAGGCAATGTTGAAACGTTGCTGTCTTTCCATGTAGGCTGCTGGTTAACCCCATTAAGAGCACTGGGAAGTCATTTGATGGACAAGAAGCAAAGGTCTCATTTCAGATTTCTGGAAGAGGAACGGGCAAGGGAGGGGGAAAGTGAGATCCAGCAGTGTCCAAAGTCGTCTTGGATGCATATGAGATTAAATTGCAAGGAAGCCGGAAGAACAGTTATTGTGATCTGTGGTTCTCTTGGCCACACCAATCTGTCACTAGTAGTTTTAGCAATGCTGCCTCTAAGCTGTGGAGTCCCGTGAGCAAAAATTCTACTTTGTGAGCTACTGGCATTACAGTTGTGAGCTAGCGATTTGGCTGCTGCATAAATTAGTATGCTCTGGAGCCGTCCTTCCTGAGCTAAGACAAAAATGTGTGAGCTGGAGGCTTAAAAGTGCTTAGAGGGGACTCAGCTTAGAGGGAACACTGGAGGTGAGTACCGGTACTTGGAAGGGAGACCACCAAGGAAGACTCTGCAGAGGAGAGCAATGGCCAAGCACCTCTGCTTCTCACTTGCCTGGAAAGCCCCTTGCTAGGGTAGCCATAAGTCCAAGCTAAGCAGGGCCAGTATTTGGAAGGGAGACCACCAAGGAAGACCCTGCAAAGGAAAGCAATGGCCAACCACCTCTGCTTCTCACTTGCCTTAGAAGCCCCTTGCTGGGATCACCATAAGCTGGCTGTGACTTGATGGCACGTTACACACACACAGTCTTTATTACAACAGTCCTGTAAGTTAGGTCAGTATTCAAAGGCAGATACAATTGAGCGAGACACTTGCCAAAGGGCCGCTCTGCTAAGTACAGGTGGAGGCAAAATCGGACCAAGGTTGTCACAGGTATATGCATAGGAGTTTGAGGGTTTCTATAGGAGCCAGTCAAGAAGGAGGAGCACGAGCACGAGGACAAGGACGAGAAGAAGAAGAAGTAGAAGAAGAAGAGATTGGATTTATACCCCGCCCTTCACTCGGAGTCTCAGAGTGGCTTACAAACTCCTTTCCCTTCCCCTCCCCACAACAGACACAGGTGGGGCTGAGAAAGCTCTGACAGAAGCTGCTCTTTTTCAAGGACAGCTCTTATCAGAACCACGGCTTGCCCAAGGCCATCCAGCCAGGTGCAAGTGGAGGAGTGGGGAATCAAACCCGGTTCTCCCAGATTAGAGTCCGCGCACTTAACCAGTACACCAAACTGTGAGTTACAGGAGAGCATGCGCAGTCTGAAGAACCCTGTTTGTAGATCTGGAGATGGGCTAGTTTGGAAAGAAGCTGCCCAATCAGACCCCCAACCTCATTCAAGTCAGGCATCCATCTATTTCTGATGAAGCCGTGATTAACTGGTACAAAATTATACCTTCTGGCAAAGTTATCTACTGACAATCGAATAAATCGCCCTGATTCCTTCGCTGTCTTCAATGTGCCTCATTGCATAGCTGAAAGAGTCTCTCTTTAAAAAAAAAAAAACACCTAAATTTTTGCTTATCTTTTACTGTGGAAAAAAAGTCTGCTCTCTACAGCAACAGTAACCATCCAGTACATGTTTAATCCCTGCTGCAATCGATGGGAGTAGACATAACTCACTGATTGCACCCAAAGAATAAGATCTTTTTTTTTTTGTAAAAAAAAAATCTGCTTTTGAGTTTAATCCGGGCTGAGATTTAGGTGAAGTGAAAACAGATCTAGAGTGACAGTTTTAGAGCTTGCTGTCAGGGCCTGAACTGAGCGTGCTCCGTTCGGAAAGCGAAAAAAAGTCTGCTTTCTACAGCAACAGTAACCATCCAGTACATGTTTAATCCCTGCTGCAATCGATGGGAGTAGACATAACTCACTGATTGCACCCAAAGAATAAGATCTTTTTTTTTTTGTAAAAAAAAAATCTGCTTTTGAGTTTAATCCGGGCTGAGATTTAGGTGAAGTGAAAACAGATCTAGAGTGACAGTTTTAGAGCTTGCTGTCAGGGCCTGAACTGAGCGTGCTCCGTTCGGAAAGCC
>NW_015170391.1:106622-114414 GCF_001447785.1 Gekko japonicus
CAAAAAAAGCCCTGGGTTTTGACAACAAACAAGGTAAACAGAATAAGAAGCAAAAGGTGGGTGTGGCTGGATGAGCACACTTCTGGTAACACAGGGGTGTGGCCTCATATGCTAATAAGCTGTGCTGTCAGGGGTGTGCCCTAATATGCTAATACGTCCTGATGTTGGGTGTGACCTAATATGCTAATGAGTTCCTGCTGGGCTTTTTCTACAAAAAAAGCCCAGATCTCCCAGATTTTTCTACAAAAAAAGCCTGACATGTGGTAACCCGAAACGAGATCTTTCACTGTGTTGCCCCTTGACTACAGAATGGCTTCTCCAAAGCAGTTTGCCTACCCTCTGACTTAGAATCACCAACCACCAGTTGGGACCTGGAGACCTCCCAGACTATAGAAATCAATTCGCCTGGAGGAAATGGCTGCTTTGGAGGGTGGACTCTGTGGCATTATAGCCCACGGAGGTCCCTTCCCTCCCCAAATTCCACCCTCTCCGGGCTCTGCCCCCAAATCTCCAGGAATTTCCCAAACCAGGGTTGGCAGCCCTACATGAAGAGCCGCTGCTAGTCAGAGAGACATTATGGGGCCCCACCGTCGGAAGACTGGGCAGCTTCCCGTGAACACGATTATCTTCCCAGTTGGTGGGGCTGTTTTTGGAATACTCAGTCCAAGCAACGGGGAGAAGTCAGTAGTCCAGGGTTGCCAGATCTGGGTGGGGAAATATCCGGAGATTCTGGGGGTGGAGCCTGAGGAGTGTGGAGTCTTGGGCGGGAAGGAACCTCGGCAGGGTACGACGCCACAGAGCCCACTGTCCAAAGCAGCCATTTCCTCCATGGGAACTGATCCATCATCTGGAGATCAATTGGAATAGCGGGAGATCTCCAGGCCCCACCTGGAGGCTGGCAACCCTACGTAGTGCTAATGTTCTCTCGCAGTAATCCTCAATGGACTATAAACCAGGATGAGAGGACCAGGCTTGCTATTTTTTTTGGGGGGGAGAGGCCTTGGAACTCTTAAGCCATGGTCCCCCTAAGCTGTGGAGTCTTCTTTAGGGGGACCATGGAGGGGGGAGAGGTCTTGGAACTCTTAAGCCATGGTCCCCCTAAACAGTGTAGTCTTGTGAGCAAAAAATCTACTTTTGTGAGCTGCTGGCATGAAAGGTGTGAGCAAGCCATTTGGCTGCTGCATCAATTAGTTTGCTCTGGAGCCATCCGTTCCTGAGCTAAGGCAAAAATGTGTGAGCCGGAGGCGGGAAAACTGTGAGCTAGCTCACACTCACTCAGCTTAGGGGGAACACGGCTCTCAAGAGGGAAATGAGGTTTTCGATCTGTATACGGAAAACTCATGAGCTTTCAAACATTTTAAAAATAATTTTGTCAAAGAGGTTCCAGAACTCTGTTCTGGCACGTTCTCCCAGAAAAAAAAGCCCTGGAGAGGACTCTTCTCAAGGTACGAGGTATCTCAGAAGACTTGTTCCCTTTGGCCTAGCATCCGAGAGAAACAGATGACAGCAACGTTGTCCCCTTCCCCTGTATTCACTTAGGTTTACGACACCAGTTTTGCTCAGCTGATGACCAAAGAGCCACAGGACAGCTTGGGGTCAAACGTGCTGTAACATGGGGCAACCTTACAGCGTTCAGATCCACATTAGACATTCTTTCCCTGCCCGTCACACGTGGCCAGGCTGCCTCCCCTAGTCCTCAGAGCATAAACGGTAAATATATGCCCAAGCGCAGTGATTATATAAAGCTTTGCACGTGAGCTTATGTAAAAGCTTTCCATACTGAATGCTAAAATATAGTTATGCTAATCTTCATTAGGTTTGCCCAGCACACGCGTCCGGATACAACTCTGTGTTTTCAAAGATTATTATAAAAAAAAAAAGCAAGCAAGCAAAAACATTGAAACGAGGCCATAAAGATTGCTTCGCTCTAGAAACGAGAGGATTTGGGGGACAGGACTAGATGAGGAGATTGAAAGCCAAGGCCGATTATTTGGAAGATATTGCCTGCGGGATTAAAGGGAGAGGAGCAAATGGACTCCGGCAGAGAGAATCCCAGATGTGGAGGTCATTGGCCGTGGCATGCAGTTAATCATAAAAAAAAGCAATGGAGTTGCGCCACAGCCGAGCAGTGTGACTTTATCCACTGTGCTAACAGATGGGGGGGGGGGCTTATAGTGATCGGAGGGGTGAGGAGGGTTAGCCATATTGCATTTACAAATTGCATGGAAGTTAGCCAACAGATGTATTTAAACAATGTGCCTCAAAGGGCCCTTTGCACTGGAGAGCTGCAGACTTTTTTTTCCCGCAGACCCACAAAAAGAGACAAAGGCCCTGTTCCCGGCTCTCACCTTAGGGGCTGCCAGGCCTTCTGCTATGTTATGGCCTCCGGCCTGCAGCCCTTCTTGCCCACAGCCTCTCTGAGCGGTGACAGGAGAAAAATAAAAAGTCAGCGTTGTCTGTACTGTGAGACCACTTCCGGGGAAAACCCAGAACCGTCACTGGGTAGCTCTAGGAAACACTGGAAACACTATGGTTTTGCCATAGAGTTTCAGGCCATTCCTAAAGCTACCCGACGTCACTTCCAGATTTCCCCAGAAGTGATGTTGTGGTGCAGATGATGATGTGCTTCTAAGGTTGCCAACTCTGGGTTGGGAAATTACTGGAGATTTTGGGGGTGGAGCCTGGAGAGGGCGGGGTTGGGGATCTCAGCAGGGTATCATGCCATACAGTCCACCCTCCAAAGCAGCCATTTTCTCCATGGGAACTGATCTCACTCTGGAAATTCTTACCATATTCTTCAGGTGAATCTCCAGGCCCCACTTGGAGGCTGGCAATGCCACATGCTCCAGACCTGAGATAAGAGCTTGTATTTGTATTTGATCAGAGTTTCCCCCTATTATTCCATGGAGAAGACATCTGGTCCTATGCCATCTTGTACTGAGGGGTGAGAGCATCACGTGGCTCTCGAATAGGACACAAAAATGCCAGTCAGTCATTCCACACAGAGCATGCAATTACGTCATTGAGATGGGCTTCCCATTAGCCTCTGATACCAATAATAGCAAAAATACTTGGGGAATGGATCCAAAGGCACCTTTCACATACCGAAAAACATGGGCTGTTTTGCGCCTTGTGCTGAAATGTTGACTGAAGAAACGAGGGAAACTAAATCAGATGTTCTTTCACTTGAGCACATGAGAACACCTTAGAACCGGGGCAGTGCCTGGCAACCGGCAGGCAGGTTGTGGGGAGGAAGCAACATCCCAAGAGAAAACTTAAAAAGAAAAATAAGGCCTCATCTACTTACAGGAAGTTCTGAACATAGAGTTCCTTGCAATTCCTAGAGCTACCCAGAAGTGACAAAAGGTAACTCTAGGAATCTCCAGGAACTCTATGGTAAAACTAGGAGTTCCTCCCTAGGGAGTTTCTGGTAATTTCTACAGCTAACCTTTGTCAGTTCTGGGTAGCTCTAGGGATTTCTAGAACCTCTATGGTAAGAATTTCCTTTACATAGAAGAGGCCTTATTTTTCTTTTTAATTTTTCTTTCACCGCTGCTGCCCATGGTGGTGGGCAATAGGACCTGGAAACAGAGGTTCCCCCATGCTCACCGGGGGCTTGGCACCATCCCACATAATGTTAGATGCATAAAGTAGACCCACAGATATCAGCATGCCAAACTCTGAGCTTGGCTCCAGAGCCAGTTTGGTGTAGTGGTTAAGTGTGCGGACTCTAATCTGGGAGAACCGGGTTTGATTCCCCACTCCTCCACTTGCACCTGGCTGGATGACCTTGGGCAAGCCGTAGTTCTGGCACAGCTGTTCTTGAAAAAGAGCAGTTTCTGTCAAGAGCTCTCTCAGCCCCACCTACCTCAGAGGGTGTCTGTTATGGGGAGGGGAAGGGAAAGGAGTTTGTAAGCCGCTCTGAGACTCCTTTGGGTAGTGAAGGGTGAGGTATAAATCCAATCTCTTCTCTCTTCTTCTCATTTTCTCCTTTGTGTCAGTCAAAAGTCAGAGGAGCTCTTATCTTCCCATACTGCTGTTACAATAACCTATGACGTTTACAGTTAAAAATGAAAGTGCCCCCAGGTATCTTGGTAGTGTTGCCAGCTCTGGCTTGGAAAACACCTGGGGCGATTTCTCACTAGAGCTGCCTCGCAGCACAGCCGCCGTTTGCCCAGACACAGACATGTCAGTTTCAAACCCAAAGCTCCGGGGCTGCATTTTGACTCGCGGCTTAGCCCAATTTCCTCCGCAGTTTCATGATCCTGGTTTTTGAGGACCATGAAACTGCGGAGGAAATCGGTCGAAGCCGCGGGTCAAATGCAGCCCCGCAGCCTCGGGTGTGAAATTTACATGTTTGTGTCGGGGCAAATGGCGGCTGTGCTGCGAGGCAGCTCTAGTGAGAAATCGCCCCTGGAGATTTTGGGGGTGAAGCCTGGGGAGGGTGGGGTTGGGGGAGGGCTCTCAGCAGGATATAATGCCATAGAGTCCACCTTCCTAAGCAGTCGTTTTCTCCATGGGAGCTGATCTCTATCGCCTGGAGATCACTTATAATAACAGGAGATTTCTGATTGCCACATGGAAGTTGGCATCCTTAGTATCTGGACCCCTATGCTCCTTTAAATGTTCTCCTTGATCCTTTTTGAGAATGGCTTCCCAAAGAGTTCCTCGTCTGCATAATCAACACACATTACCGCTGAACATGCTTTCTTGCTTAACACCACAGTCCGCACATATTCAACCTGTGTTGCACCAGCTGCACTGGCTCCCAGTGGAGGAGCGGGTCAGGGTCAAGGTTTTGGTATGGACCTTTAAGGCCATGAGCGGTCTGGGACCTACGTATCTGCAGGACCACCTCCTCTGGTATGTCGCCTGAAGAGCTTTACACTCTGCTGCAAACAACTTACTGGTGATTCCTGAGTCCTAAAAACGTCTGGCTGTCCTCCAGCAGAGCAAGGTCTTTTTCAGCCCTAGCTCCTACCTGAACTGTGGTCAGACATGGCAGTTGGTGCAGTCAGGAAGCACTGCTGTTACAGCTGTCGATTTCTGGCACGGAGTTGCTTGACCACACATGCTGCTGGTGCACTGCAGGCTTAGCCTGTCTGTGCATGATCACACATCCCATTTCACTGCGGCCGCAGCCCATCACCCCGTGCGATCAGATGGCTTGTTTGAGCAAGTGGGGGAGTTTGCCTTTTTGCGTGCATGCGCGTAAATGAGGAATCAACCTTACAGGAAGTTCTGAACACAGAGTTCCTTGCAATTCCTAGAGCTACCCAGAAGTGACAAAAGGTAACTCTAGGAATCTCCAGGAACTCTATGGTAAAACTAGGAGTTCCTCCCTAGGGAGTTTCTGGTAATTTCTACAGCTAACCTTTGTCAGTTCTGGGTAGCTCTAGGGATTTCTGTTTACCTTGTTTGTAGCAGGAACTCCTTTGCATGTTAGGCCACACACCCCTAATGTAGCCAATCTTAATGAGTTTCTGCTGTTGGGTATGGCCTATTATGCTAATGAGCTCCTGCTGGGCGTGGCCAACTCGGGAGCCAGCTGGAACTCCGTTCCTGTGCGTTCCTGCCCCAAAATAGCCCTGCTTAACACCACAGTCCGCACATATTCAACCTGTGCTGCACCAGCTGCACTGGCTCCCCAGTGGAGGAGCGGGTCAGGGTCAAGGTTTTGGTATGGACCTTTAAGGCCATGAGCGGTCTGGGACCTACGTATCTGCAGGACCACCTCCTCTGGTATGTCGCCTGAAGAGCTTTACACTCTGCTGCAAACAACTTACTGGTGATTCCTGAGTCCTAAAAACGTCTGGCTGTCCTCCAACAGAGCGAGGTCTTTTTCAGCCCTAGCTCCTACCTGAACTGTGGTCAGACATGGCAGTTGGTGCAGTCAGGAAGCACTGCTGTTACAGCTGTCGATTTCTGGCACGGAGTTGCTTGACCACACATGCTGCTGGTGCACTGCAGGCTTAGCCTGTCTGTGCATGATCACACATCCCATTTCACTGCGGCCGCAGCCCATCACCCCGTGCGATCAGATGGCTTGTTTGAGCAAGTGGGGGAGTTTGCCTTTTTGCGTGCATGCGCGTAAATGAGGAATCAACCCCCACACGTGAAGAGTTCTCTATGGAGTTCTCCAGGGACTGATTATGCGGTTATGCGCATAACGCTAAGTGGGGGGGAATGGCGCCGAGCTGGGATGGACTGAGCAGGCCTGAGTATGTGCTTGGGTGATCAGACTAGGGGAAATCCGTCCATGGCCGTTTGGCAAGCGTTAGGGCCGGACTTTCCCCGGTGTCTTTTGACTCCGTTTCTGTGGCTGGGCAGCATGGGTTGCCGGCGGCTGCGGGACCCTTCCTAGATGTTGCAGTCTGATCGTGCACTTTAGATCCATCAGGCATTCGCAGCTAAGTCGGATCTAAAGGCACGTGACCGCAGCCCTGGTGGAACTCTCTGTCAAACAACATCCGTGCCCTGTGCGACCTTATGCAGTTCCGCGCAAGGCAGAGATGTTCCGCCAGGCTTTTGTTTGAGGACAGCAACGGGTACCATCTTACCTGGCACTCCCTTCCCCTCCCCCACCCTACGTATCATGAGACAGTAATGCATATTGTATATTTACTTTGGAGGCATTGGATGTTATTCTAACTCTTTTAACCTCTGGGTTTTAAATTGTATTGTTCTGTCGTTAACCGCCCTGAGCTCTGTGAATTCAGAGAAGGGCGGTATAGAAATCCAAATTATAAATAAATAAGTAAATAAATAAATGTGTATCTCTGGCTCTTAGGCAGAGTGTTAGAAACAAATTATTATTATTATTATTTTCACTAATCTTTTTATTGGTTTTTGTCAAAAGATTCACATAAAAACACAACATATTGCTCTCATATTTCTACATATAGCATTTAAAATTATTAATTACAGCTTAACGACTTGCCGCCACTGTACAGCACCAATGGATTACAACGAGTTTGAAATCCCTCCCCCAAGTTACTTGCTCTCACCTATAAATATAACCATTTATGATAGATCTGCTTGGCGGGGAGGATATAATTCGTTACCATATAGTCTAGCACAAGGGCCCAAACTCTAACAAATTTGGTGTATGTTGGTGTGACTGTTATCAGCTCTTTTCAGGGAGTCCGTAATTTTTGCCATAATAAACTGATCCCACACTTTCTCTTGCCATGCTGTAGTGGTGGGTGGAGAGGGGGATTTCCATGCAGCTGCTATTGTTAAGCTAGCCGCCGCAAGAAGCATTGAGATGAGTTCCCTACTGCTTCCTGTCATCGAAGAAACAAATTATTGATCCAAAGCAGCCGTGAACAGCGGGATCTGTGTCAGATTATAGGCCAACTGTATACCGATTACTTATTTATTTAGTACATTTTTAGCCCGTCCTTCCTCCAAGGTGGTCAGAGCAGCATATATCTTTCTCCCCTCTTCCAGTCTATCCTTACAACAACCCTGTAGGCAGGCTCGTCGGAGACAGTGACTGGCCCAAGGTCTCCCAGTGAGTAACATGGCAGAGGGGGGATTCGAACCTGGATCTCCCAGATCCTTTTGTGTTGCCTGCTTTATGTTGCCTGCTTGCTCGCCTCGCATGGCTTGTCTTTGCTCAGTTCAATCTGCATTGTCTTTCGTCTACCCGTTTCCCCAGTATCCATTGCCATCCACCTGCAGGCATACGGGGAGCCTACGCGGGAGTAGATGGAGCAGTATTGATTAAATGGTGCCATCGATCACCATTGCTGATATCTCAATCAGGCCCATAGCCAGGATTTTGTGG
>NW_015170392.1:0-1974 GCF_001447785.1 Gekko japonicus
AGATGGACAATTGATCTGACCCAGCAGGGCTCTTTTATGTTCTTATTAGGCTATAGTTTTAAAAAGTTAGTTTTAACAGTGCTTTTAAAAGCATTCGACATTGTCATGTTCTTGTTTTTGCTATAGCTGTGTAGGTCCCTCTGTGTGTTCTAATTATAACGATCTTTGGTCTTATGCAATAAATGCTTTGCTAGTTTGCTAGTAGCTTTAAAGGTACCATATGGTTGTATATCCCTTTTGAGATGACACTACCTGTCTGTTGGCCCGCCCCATCAGCAACCACGTGGTACCAAAACACACAACACAGGGCTCAAAACAAACAAGTAAGCAAAGTGGCTGATTGCAGTGACACTCGCAATTAAATAATGCTTGCTCAATTTTCCTGTATACGCAAAACACATTATCACATTCCTGTGGCAAATAAGTCATTACTGGCAATGGAGATTAGCATTTTCTCCTGTGGATATCTTTTTTTAAAAAAAAATAATATTGAAATTGCTGCCACCCGCGAAATTTTAGTGTTTGTACTCCGCGGTGATTCACCTATGACTTTATTCATGAGCGATTTACGTGCCTTCTACACTTCCGTGGCAATTTAATTTGTATGAACAAAAAATATTGAAAGATGTCTCCTCTGTAAATTACGGGAAATTGCTGTCTATCAGAACAGAATGTTTGGTCCACAACTGAGCAATTCACGGCAATTTGTGGGACGAGGAACGGAAGCTTGGAAATCCAAACAGAGGAGGAGGAAAAGAATGGAAGGATGTATAATCAGGCAAAGATTCTTCACACTGAATTTAAATCCGGAGCAGGTAGGAGGACTCTGGTGAATGACATCAGGAAGGTGGAAATGGCTATCCAGCAGCTGGCTGAGCTCACAAGTCTTCTAACAAATCGACACGAGATCACTTAATTGGATTAAAACGGGTTAGAATCGACTTGGCCCGGGCTTGGCCGATCTCTCCAGATCATGGAAGCTTAACTGGGGCAGCTCCTGCTAGAGAGCCAGTTTGGTGTAGTGGTGAGGAGTGCGTGGACTCTAATCTGGGAGAACTGGGTTTGATGCCTCACTCCTCCATTTGCACCTGGCTGGATGACCTGGGGTCAGTCACAAGTTCTGTCAGAGCTGTTCTCTCAAGGGCAGTCCTCAAAAGAGCTCTCTCAGCCCCACCAACTTCACAGGGTGTCTGTTGTGGGGAGGGGGAGGGAAAGGAGTTTGTAAGCCGCTCTGAGACTCCCTTAGGTAGTGAAGAGCGGGGTATAAATCCAATCTCCTCCTCCTCCTCCTCCTCCTCTTCTTCTATTTGGATGGGAGACTTCCAAGGAATATCAGGGTCGTGATGCAAAGGCAGGTAATGGCAAACCAGTTTTGTGTAGTGGTTAGAAGATCAAATCAGTCAATCCTAAAAGAAATCAACCCTGACTGTTCCCTGGAAGGCCAGAGACTGAAGCTGAAGCTGAAATACTTTGGCCACCCAATGAGAAGGGAGCACTCACTGGAGAAGACCCCGATGCTGGGAAAGATTGAAGGTCAAAGAAGATGGGGATGGCAAAGGATGAGATGGTTAGACAGTGTCATAGATGCAACGAACATGAAGTTGAGCAAACCTCAGAGGACGGCGGAAGACAGGAAGGCCTGGCGGGATCTGGTCCATGGGGCCGCGAAGAGTCAGACTCGACTGTGCGACTGAACAACAACAACAAAAGGAGTGTGAACTCTAATCTGGGAGAACTGGGCTCGATTTCACCAGGCGATTTTATTTCCCCTCCCATTTTGGATGACAACCGTCGGTTCAGCATTTCCCGCGTCAACGCCTGTGTTTTGCCTGCCGCCATGGTATCAGCTTCCTTCATGGAAACTATTTTGGCTGCTGTGCTTTTGTGTCGCAGGGAGAAGGCATCCAACAGAACGGGATCGTTTTGACAAAAAAAAGGCATTTATGCAAAAAGCACTGCGCCTAACCACTGTGA
>NW_015170392.1:2500-15956 GCF_001447785.1 Gekko japonicus
AAGTGGTACACAACTCACAGGATAGGACTTTGGCTCCTCTTTCTTCCACTGTTACACTCCGCTGAGCCCCCCAGATATTTTCGGTCCCGGAGCTCAGCGGTCCTTCCCGGAAGACAAGTTGAGGGTCAGCCATGAGAAGAGGAGGGAGGTGGAAATCAGCAAAAATCAGCCCCTCCATACTTTGACTATGCAAGAGGAGGAGGAGGAGGAAGAAGATTGGATTTATACCCCGCCCTTCACTACCCAAGGGAGTCTCAGAGCAGCTTACAAACTCCTTTCCCTTTCCCTCCCCACAACAGACACCCTGTGAGGTAGGTGGGGCTGAGAGAGCTCTGACAGAAACTGCTCTTTTTCGAGGAGGAGGAGGAGGTTTTCATACCTTGCTTTTCTCTACCTTAAGGAGTCTCAAAGTGGCTTACAATTGCCTTCCCTGCCTCTACTACAACATACACCTTGTGAGGCAGGTGGGGCTGAGAGAGTCCTGAGAGAACTGGGACTGGCTTAAGGTCACCCAGCAGGCCTCGTGTGTCTCAAAGCAGCTGACAATCGCCTTCCGTTCCTCTCCCCACAACAGGCACCTTGTGAGGCAGGTGGGGCTGAGGGAATCCTGAGAGAACTGTGACTGGCCCAAAGTAACTCAGCAGGCCTCGTGTGTCTCAAAGCGGCTTACAAACTCCTTTCCCTTCCCCTCCCCACAACAGACACACCCTGTGAGGTAGGTGGGGCTAAGAGAGCTCTGACAGAAACTGTTCTTTTTCAAGAACAGCTCTGACAGAACTGTGGCTTGCCCAAGGTCATCCAGCAGGTGCAAGTGGAAGAGTGGGGAATCAAACCCAGTTCTTCCAGACTAAGGTCCGCGCACTTAACCACTACACCAAACTAGCTCTCTCAACTCTTTTTTTTTAACTCTCTTGAAAGGTGCTTCAGCAAAGTGTGTTCGGGAGAGGGGTTGATTTTAATTATTTTCGAAAGTGTTTGATTGTCTGCGTTTTAAATTATTAGCCACCTGGGTGGCCCTTGGGAGGGCAAAAAGACAGGGTATAACTTCTGTAAACCAAATAAAATCAATATTTGAAAATCAAAGGTGTCTTGCTTGGCAGGATGATATTTTCCCAAGTCAACCTCCCCCCCCCCAACAATTCCACTGATGATCTGTTTGAGATTTTAAAAATGAGCCGGATTCCAAATGGACCTCCATCTGCTCACTTGGCAGTATTCAGCATGGTGGTTATATGGGGAAGGGTGCTGTACAAAATGCAATAATGTTTTATATTAGATAGCCTCCCTTGTATATAGAACACCTTCTTCACCCCAAATTTCTTGACACGTTCATGCTAGCGACTGCCAAAAGAAAACCATAATCTGCAGAATCTGTCCAGGCATCATGCGATGCAATTTTTCTAAGAGGAAATGAACAAACTTTTGTTTGGCTCGTTCCCCAGTATATTTGGAGGATACGTATATTAAGTTTTCAATTTGCTGAGTTCTGGAATTCTTCAATGGGCAATTTACAGCCATGCTTACACATTGAATGGCTCATGGTGTGTTTCTCCCCCCCCCCCCTTCTTCATCTTCTTTAGCTAAAAGAGGATCTTTACTTTCTGGAAAAGAAGATTATGAAAGAGGTTATGAAGATTATGAAAGAGGTTGCCCACACACCCCTCGAATGAAACACACACACAAGTAATGTGCTAAACTGGGTATTTATTTATGCATAAGCTGATCTGCCTCAATTATATTAAATTAAGCATGGGTTACCTTATGCCTAGAGCTGCGGTGGCTCAGGTGGTTAGGACGCTGAACTGCAGGCTGTGGAAGGTCGGTAGTTCAGCAGTTCGAGACCCGGGTGCTGCATGATGGAGTGAGCTCCCGTCTCTAGTTCCAGCTCCTGCCAACCGAGCAGTTTGAAAGCAAGAAATTGCAAGTAGATAAATAGGTACCGCTTCGGTGGGAAGGGAACAGCGTTCCGTGCGCCTTGGTGCTTAGTCATGCCGGCCACATGACCACAGAAACGTCTTCGGACAGTTCTGGCTCTTCGGCTTTGAAAATGAGATGAGCACCGCAACCCTAGAGTCGGACTCGACTGGCTTTCGAGCAAGGGAACCTTTACCTTTTTACCTTATGCCTGCAAAGCAGGCTTCCTTAGGGCCAACCCACCCTGGCTCAGAGCCAGGTGCAGAATCCTTCCATGTGCCGCTCGTCACGTGCATAGAGGAGATGTGGGAGCACATCCCAGCCCACGACTCCTAAGCCTTAAGGCTTGACGTATGCTCCCCCAACCCCAAAGAGGCCCCCGTCCGGGCATCCTGAACTGCTAAGCCACTAGGCGCCCAGTTTGAGGACCCCTCCTATTGCTGATATCTAGGGGTGCTTGCCAGCAGGCCCGGCACTTTCATACGGTGAGGTAAGGCAGTTGCCTAAGGGAGAGAACATAGAGGGGCGCCGCAACGGCCTGCCGCACCACCCCCTTCCCCACCCTCGTCAAAAGCCCCACTCTGCTATGTTGGCCTGCCGCCCTGGGCCGTCGACGCGATTTGGCGCCCCTTTCCTCACTTGGCGCTGTGAGGCAGGAGAGGTGGCCAGCCACGTCCAGCGAGCGCACGAGGCGGGATGTGCGCATGCGCAATGGGGCGCAGTGCGTGGGCCTGGCGGGGGCCACCTAGTCGAGTGCCAGTCGGGGCTTCCTCCTTCCTCGCACTCTCCTTCCACGGCGAGCGGGCAGGTGTTCCAGGGGCGCCACGAGTGGAGCCAGGCCGGGCCTCTGCCTCCCTCCCTCCCTCCCTCTCCTCCCTCCCCTGCTGGCTGGGCCGGGAAGAGCCAAGCACCGCAGCTCTCATGCTCTCTCCTTAGCACCAGCCGAGCCAGCCCGCTGCCGCCGCATCCCACCCTAACAAGCACGGGGGAATCTATTCACATGCTGTAGTGTCAGGCAGAAGAAGAGTGATGGGGTGGAAGGAAAGTGCCGCTGAGCTCCAGCCCGGAAGCACCTTGCCCCAGGAACATTCTATCAGAGAAATTCTTGCAATTAAGTCATGACACATAGGTGAATATTATGGATTTTTGATACCTACTAGTTGAAAAGACAGACCAAGAGTCGCTGTTTTCATTCACTCTTGGAAGAAGAATAGTATCGAAACGATAGAGCATTCCGGAGACCAATGGTCAACACATCATTTTCTATTGTCTTGCATATTCATATAATTTTCTGCACACATTTTTGTACAATGTTGTGATTATTATTGAAATATTATCTAGCGCAGTTACCTCACAGTTTCTTTCTTCTTTTTGCAACCTGGCCTGCTTCGCCAGCCCAGAGGGGGTACAGGTTTAACTTTGGAGAGGCCTTCTATACACAGGAACGCGAGCGTCCCCATAGGTATTTTTCTTTTTTAAGGTTTTTAATTAAGAGGAATTCTGACTGGTCCTTAATTTTGGAAAAGACAATCTCCCCCCCACCCCGCCTTCCGTGAGCTCTCTCTCAAAGTCAAGTCATCTGAGCAATGTGAATCATGTGGTGACAGGCAGGGCAGGGAAATCTGCACATGCTCAGAGGCACTTTGATTTATTATCTCCTCCCGTGTCCACCGGTCCAGGCACTGAAGGAAGATTCTGGGACTGAGCCCTTCTAGCATAAAGGAAACATTGAGGTTTTGGGAAACGGGGAGAGGAAGTATGTTCTCAAAATACCAACAGAGCAATCCTAGACAGAGTTACAGTCTTCTAAGTCGCCTGCATCCAGTGGGCTCGGTAGCCACACTTTTGCCTGCTCTATGTGTCAATGGCAGCCATCAAGATGAAGCGCAGGTGAAAGAGCTCCTTCCTCCAGAACAGACCTTGCAAAATGGACCACCAAAATGGACCCCTCTCCCTCCATGCCACAGGATTTTATTTGCTGTTTTCCCACCTCTCTGTGAGTTTTAAAAAAATCATTTCCTGAATCCTCCAGGAAGAAACAATCTGGGCCCTCACATCCCAAGTCTTGGTGTCCCTTCTAGGTGTCAGAGTCTCAGTCAGTCCCAGTTTGGTGTAGTTGTTAGGAATACGGACTCTAATCTGGGAGAACCGGGTTTGACTCCCCACTAGAGATGTAAAATTTCCGGAAATTTTGAAGCTCGGAAAAAACCCCGGTTTTTCCCAGTTTTTTTCGGAAAAAAACGGAAATTTTCAGAAAAATTGAAAAAATCCTACATTAGCATTTCTTTTTTCTTTTCCAGATTGAAGGTCATTCTGTTACTTTAGGAACATATAATATGACTATGGACATTTTTACTTGGCATGAAATTATCACAACTAGCATATTAAAAATATAGTGCATCCAAAAAATTATTCCAAACAGAATACCCACCCACATGCAAAAACAAAACTGAAACTTTTTTATTTTCTTCTGACAATCGCAACTCCTAAAGGAAGAAATGCGTCTTGTTCTTGCATTGGAGGGTTCAGTTTGTAACCTAGGACTTGCTTGTCCACAGTGCTCAGAAATTAGATCAATCTGATACCAGATATATATATATATATTAGAAATGATTTGGAAAATATTTGAACACCTTGTCTTAAAATATTTTATTCATCATGTTAAAATAAAACGTTCCATAATCATTTTTTTTCTTTTTTTCAATTTTTCCAGTTTTTCGGGAAAAAACAAAAAGGCTTCAGGAAAAAACCTGCCCCCCCTCCGAATTTTTCCGTTTTTTTTCCGGGCCTTCACATCTCGACTCCCCACTCCTCCACGTGCAGTTGCTGGTATGACCTTGGGTCAGTCATCAGTTCTTTCGAACCTGTTCTCACAGGAGCAGTTCTCAAAAGAGCTCTCTCAGCACCACCTACCTCACAGGGTGTCTTTTGCGGGGAGAGGAATGGAAGGAGATTATAAACTGCACTGAGATGCCTTTGGGTAGCTAAGAGTGCGGTACAAATCCAATCTCCCCATCTGTCTTCTTCTTAAGGTATGAGCTGACCATTTCATTGTGTCTGGGCAGGAAGGCCATTAACATTTCCAAAGCTTTGATAGTTGGTACTTGAAGAGAGTTGGTCCTTGATATTATGCAAATCTAGATAGCATAATGAAAAGTAGAGATATCACTGTAGTAGAGATGAGACTATATAGATTTTCCTCTCTTTTTTGATTATTCATATTTCTCTAGTTTTTATAGGTTTATTATAGATTTAACATTTTATTGGAATGTAATGAAGACCTGCTATATAGAAGGCCTCTCTTCTTTGTGGGTCAAGGGGATTTTCCCAGTTGATGTTAACAGACAAGACAATAACATTCTTTTGGTACAAAAGAAGGTAGAAAGTTCATGGTTCTAATTGTTTAGGTTACAACTTCATAGTGTCTGGGTCAAAAAGGATCTTTTACTTGTTATCAGAGAAAAGCACCTTTGTTTGGGTGAGAATAAGCTTTAGCCGATATGACTTAGGTCAGCTCAAGTAAATATGTGACGCTCTTGCATAAACACACCTTTCTTACATTTGACCAATAAGGAGATTTTTATGTAAATGTTGTTTAAGTTCTTGTAACCAATTATGGCTATTTTGGGGCAGGAACGCACAGGAACGGAGTTCCGGCTGGCTCCCAAGTTGGCAACGCCCAGCAGGAACTCATTAGCATAACATGCCACACCCAACAGCAGGAACGCATTAGGATTGGCTACATTAGAGGTGTGTGGCCTAACATGCAAAGGGTTCCTGCTCCAAAAAAGGCCCTGGGTTGACAACAAACAAGGTAAACAGAATAACAAGCAAAAGGTGGGTGTGGCTGGATGACCACACTTCTGGTAACACGTGGGTGCGGCCTAATGTGCTAATGAGCTGTGCTGTCAGGGGTGTGGCCCAATATGCTAATGAGTTCCTGCTGTTGGGTGTGGCCTATTATGCTAATGAGTTCCTGCTGGGCTTTTTCTACAAAAAGAGCCCTGGTTGCAGTTCAACAGCGCATCCTTCTAGCCTTTACCTGGATGGCCTCAGCTAGATCTCAGAAGCTAAGCACGGTTGGCCATGGATCGTATTTGGACAGGAGACCACCAAGGAAGTCCAGGGTTGCTACGCAGAGGCAGGAAATGGCAAACCACCTCTGTTCGTCACTGCCCTAACCCGGATGGCCCAGGCTACCCTGATCTTGTCTGACATTGCAAGCTAAGTAGGATCAGCCCTGTTTAGTACTTGGGTGGGAGACCACCAAGGAAGTCCAGAGTCACTACACAGAAGCAGGCCATGGCAAGCCATCTCTGAAAGACTCTTTCGCTGAAAAGTTTACAGGGTTGCTATAAATCAGCGGAGACTTGACAGCGCAGAAGTCCCCAAGCCCTGAAGCGACTTCAGTTCCTTGTTTATGACTCTTGTCATGAAAAGCAGTAATTAAGAAGAATAAGAGACTGGGGAGCAATTGACTTCCCCCTTCCTGCATGTCCACTGCTGGGAGAGGGAGAAACTTTTCAAGGGAACGTGAGGGTTTTGTGCAGCCTGAAACTCAAAAATAAAATGCGTTTTCTCCACCACTGATATTGGTTTTCTGCAGGGGGAAATCTTCTGTCATTCTGGGAATTACCAATGCTGCCGGGCTGAACTGTCGCCGGCCTGTCTTTAAGGAGACTTTAATTACCACTCGCAATGACATAATCCCACCATTTAAGCTGCTCGTGGCAAACAGTATTGGAAATGGCGCGTCCTTCTTGGCTGCGTCAAATAGATGCAGGAGCGTTTGTGACAACTTGACAAAACTATTTGCTTGTCACTTCGAGGCTTAAAAAAAGAGGAGAGAGGAGCATTAAAAATGTTCGTGCCGAGATGTATTTTTATATGAAAAGCTGTAGAGCATTGAGAAAGATCTGTAATGCAGGGTCTGCCTTGATAATATTTATTAAGGCTGTATTAAGGCTGTACAAAAGCTTCATGGTTAAACTTTTCCTTCTGGTATGCAAGGGAACTGCAGGGGCAGCATCTGTCTATCCAGAGCCAGTTTGGTGTCGTGGTTAAGTGCACAGACTCTAATCTGGGAGAACAGGGTTTGATTCCCCACTCCTCCACTTGCACCTGCTGGATGACCTTGGGCAAGCCGTAGTTCTGATAAGAGCTGCTCTTGGAAAAGAGCCGTTTCTTTCAAGAGCTCTCTCAGCCCCAACTACCTCACAGGGTGTCTGTTGTGGGGAGGGGAAGGGAAAGGAGTTTGTAAGCCGCTCTGAGACTCCTTCGGGTAGTGAAGGGCAGGGTATAAATCCAGTCTCTTCTTCTGCTTCTATATGCCTGCCTGTTTGTCTGTCCATCTGCATCACGTCATTAGAAAAGTTCAGCCAAGCAGATTCTGTTGATTAATTAACTTTATTTATTCTTTATCAAATTAACTTTACTTAAAATTAATTAACTTTATTTAACTTTATTTATTTAATTAACTTTTTTTTACTTTTACGACAAAACTTACATACAAGAGGAAAGATTATTCTTACAGTTCCTTGTTTAACAAACTCATACCTAATTAGTCATAAGTTTATATATTTCACCTTATATCATTTATTTAACAACAGCCCTGTGAGGTCGGATAGGCTGAGAGGGCGTGACTCGCCCAAGGTCGCCCAGCAAGGTTCCATGACAGAGTGAGGATTTGAATCTGGGTCTCTCCGATCTGAGGCCTACACTTTAACCACTACGCCACTCTGGCTTAGCCTCCTTTCTACCTTATGGAATTCAAGGTGGCTTTCAATATAAACAAAACAGTAGCCGCGAAAAGACATTAAAAATTAAAATGACGATTTAAGACAGCCAATAAATAGAAAAGCAAAATCAATCAAATGCTCTCTTAAACAATGCTCCCTCTAAGCAGTGGAGTTTTGTGAGCAAAAATTCTACTTTGTGAGCTACTGGCATGCAAGTTGTGAGCAAGTCTCTTCAGCCCCGGTATCAGAGGCAACCCTGTCCAGATTTCTTTTTTTTTTAGGTATAGAAGTAGATAGGAAAGCAATAATGATAAAATGAACAGAAAAGAAGTCAGAAGAATGTGTAATAACCTATTGGAAGATTTAAAGGATGTATTAAGGGAAAATGCTATTTAGAGGGAGTTTATACGCGGGTACGGAGCTGCGGTAGCTCAAGTGGTTAAGACGCTGAACTGCAGGCTGTGGAAGGTCAGTAGTTCAGCAATTTGAGACCCAGGTGCCGCATGACGGAGTGAGCTCCCATCTTTAGTTCCAGCTCCTGCCAACCTAGCAGTTCGAAAGCAAGAAATTGCAAGTAGATAAATAGGTACCACTTCAGTGGGAAGATAACAGCGTTCCGTGTGCCTTGGCGTCTAGTCACGCCAGCCACATGACCATGGAAACTTCTTCGGACAGTTCTGGCTCTTCGGCTTTGAAACGGAGATGAGCACTGCAACCCTGGAGTCGGATTCGACTGGCTTTCGAGCAAGGGAACCTTTACCTTTACCTATATGCGGGTAGGATAAGGGAATAGGAAACAAAGAAGTTACAAACTGGACTGGGCTTAACTTTAATCTGTTAGTTATATAGTTGGACTGTAACCTCATTACTGCTTTTCACATGTTTAAATTAAGAAAAGGAGTATACTATACAAGGATATGGATTATGTTTTATGAAATATGAATTATATACTCAGTAAAAAATATTATTTAAAAAAAAGTGATTTGGCTCCTGCATAAATCAGTTTGCTTTGGAGTCATCCTACCTGAGCTAAGACAAAGATCTGTGAGCCGGAGGCTAAAAAAAACCCTGTGAATTAGCTCACACTAACCCGCATCTCACCACCACCACCCTGATTTCCCCTATGTCTTGATCCTTATTTTTTAGGATCAAGAAGACACTGGGGAAATCGGGGGGGGGGGGGAAGATGTGGGTCAAAAAGCTTCCTCAACTGCCACCTCCTGAGAGAATTCTTTGATGCAGGTATATAGAAAGCGATTACCCCCTGAGAGAATTTTTTGTTGCAGGTATATAGACAGCAGCTCTCCAGGTCCTCGGGCAGAGGCAGGTCTTTCACATCATCTACTGCCTGGTCTTTTTTTAAAACTGGAGATGCTGGGGACTGAACCTGAGACCTTCTGCATGACAAGCAGATGCTCTACCACTGAGCTATGGCCCCACCCCGCAATCCATACATCATGGTTTTCTCCAGTTTCTTCACAGTCTCCTATGCTGGGTGAAACAAAGCCGTGTTCACACAGGAGGTCCCATGTTATTCAATGGCATCTAGTTTCGTGAAACTGTCATTAGGACCACAACCTAATCCGCCCCTCTTCATCCTCATATGTGCTCAAAGTCGACTTTTCTCATCCAAAGCAACATCCCACTGGAAAGAGACTGTGCCTTGCAGAAAGTGTATTGATCACGCGACAAACCCAGCAAGCCCCCCTCACCCCAAAATGAGGTTTCTTTGAGTGGGGGGGACATTAGTCTCTATAAATAAATTAAACGCTTCTTGTGCGTTTTCATTGCTCACAGCAGTTAATATTTAAATGTGTTGGCTTAACTCGTGGCGCGAGGAGCACTTCATATTGTCAAACAGACCGCTTGCAAGCTGTTAAAGAACTGTATTTACATTTCATCTGCTCGCAAATTTCCGCGCTGTCTGGGGGCTTACTCAGGTGAAACATCCATATGCAAATGGATTGAATATGACTAGCCAAGGGGTAACAGGAAGAAAATTGATTTGCTTGAAATGAGATGTAGGAGGAGAATTTTATGGAAATGGCAGACTTCCGAAAAGACAAGTGGGTTCTAGAACAAATCAAGCCTGTATTCCCCCTAGAAACTAAGGATGGGCATGAACTGGCTGATCAACTAACATTCATCACAAATTTTGGCTCGTTCATGATTCACAAAACAATGTTCACAAACTGAAGAACTGCCACCAACTTCCACATGTTTGGGTGCGGTTTGTGGCAGTTTATGGAACGTCATGAAGAGCAGAAAGCAGGGGCTCCATAGAAAACAGCTCTCTGCCACTCAGCTCAGAGCCATTTAAACCCTGCTTTCTGCTCCCCACAAAAGCCGCGGGGAGCAGAAAGCAAGAGTTTAAACTTTAAATGGCTCATGAACCAATACGAACCAGGTCAGTTCACAAACCAACCTCCCTGTTCATATGGGGTTCATGGTTCAGGCACAAACCATGAAATCAACTGGACCATAGTTTATGCCCGTCCCTACTAGAAACTATGTGGTTCATGCCCATCCCTACTAGAAAGTAAAGTAATTATCATATTTTGGTCACAATGTTCATTTTTATTTAGTTACTTTTTGCTTAGTTCATCTGTACCTTGGCTTTCTGCTCAGTAGGGACTCAGAGTGGCTTATATCATTCTCTTCTCTTCCATTTTACCTGTGCAGCAACCTGTGAGGTAGGTCAGGCTGACAGTGTGAGACCAGCCCAAGGTCACCCAGCAAGTTTCCATGGCAGAAAGGGGATTGGAACCTGGATCTCCCACATCCTAGGCTGACACTCTAACTGCTACACCACAATAGCTCATGAGAAGAGAAGACTCACTGGAAAGGACAATAACACTAGGAAAAGTTCAGGGGGCATTTAAATTTTTAAAGGGGCAAATTATAGTTAATTAAGGCCCCTGTCACACGGCAGGGAAAACACGAGTCGAAGCGCGGCTAAAGAGAGCCGCATCAAAAAAGATACGCGCGGGTGGGATCCCACGGATCCCGTGCACCGCGCGCCGTTGCTCCCCGGCACGATCACATGCCAGGGAGGAAGAGTTGGAGGCAAGGGGGAGGCCGCTGAACTGCGCATGCTCAAGCATGCGCAGTTCGGCCGGAGGCCGGGATGTGCCACTGCAAGGACACGCGGTCGATCCCATGTCCGGTTTGAGCCGCTCTACTTCGCAAGAACCACCCAGGTAGGTGGTTCTTTTTATTGCGGGTTTTCGCGCGGAAGAGACAGATCGGGGACGGACAGGCAACGATTCCCAGATGTTGCCGTGGGATCGCACCCGTTTGATCCGCCCCCGTTCTGCCAACAGGAACAGCTCCCTGATCCTCCTCTTTGACAGCCCTTCAAATACTTAAAGACTTAAGACTTCAAAAGGATTCCTGTATGGTTAACCCTCCTCCAATGGCCCTTATTGTTGGGATTAGCAAGTGTCGTCCTTCAGTCATGAAAGAGTAGCTGTTGTTTCTGTATGCTAATGTTAGTTAACATAGCACTAATTAGCTGTCCACTAGAATATGCCTTGGAGCTGCGGTGGCTCAAGTGGTTAAGACGCTGAACTGCAGGCTGTGGAAGGTCGGTAGTTCAGCCGTTCGAGACCCGAGTTGCCGCAAGACGGAGTGAGCTCCCGTCTCTAGTTCCAGCTCCTGCCAACCTAGCAGTTCGAAAGCAAGAAATTGCAAGTAGATAAATAGGTACCACTTTGGTGGGAAGGTAACAGCGTTCCGTGCGCCTTGGTGTTTAGTCATGCCGGCCACATGACCACGGAAACGTCTTCAGACAGTGCTGCCTCTTCGGCTTTGAAACGGAGATGAGCAACGCAACCCTAGAGTCGGATTGGACTGGCTTTCGAGCAAGGGAACCTTTACCTTTACCTAGAACATGCCTGCTTCACCACCAAGACAGGGACTACTGCTACTACCTATAGTGTAGGAACTGGACTTAAGATGTTTCTTTTCTTTTGGTATTTGTGTGTGTATGTGTGCCTGCAGCTGGAAGTCATGGAAACCTCTGGTGACTGACCCCTGCTGGGGGCCTGGAGGATATTCAGAGAGGTGGCTGAATAAAGCCTGCCTTTGTCCTCCCGAATGCTGGTATTCCAAGGAGGTCTCCCATCCAACTACTAACCACAGTCGACCCTGCTTAGCTTCCGGGATCTGACGAGATCAGGCTAGCCTGCGCTATCGAGGTCAGGGCAACTTGAGATGTTTCTTGATAAGAATTGTTCAGTGGATTTTGCGGAATAATTTATTCAGACTCTGGAGCCACTGACTTTGGTTGGGCCAATCCTAAATTTGGATCTCTCTCTCTCTCTCTCCTGGACAGGAGTCATTTCGTAGAAAAAGAGGTGCAGGAGCTCATTAGCATAACTCATTAGCATAACTCATTTGCATATGCCACACCCCCTGACATCACCAGAAGTGTGTCAGAAGGCAACACCCACTGCTCAGACTCCACTGGACTGTTTTTGATTGCTAGCTGGGGGGGGGATGTGCAGATCTGCCCTCGCAGAGGAGGGAGAGCTTGTACCTGAATAAACCTTGGCCTTAAAGGTGCCACTGGACTGTTTTGGATTGCTAGCTGGGGGGAGAGAATGCACAGATCTGTTTAGAAAGGAAGGAAGGAAGGAGAGAAAGAAAGAAAGAGAAGGAAAGAAGGAGGGAAGAGGGAAAGAAAGAGAAGGAAAGAAGGAAGGAAAGAGGGAGAGAAGGAAATAGGGAGGGAAAGAAGGAGAGAAGGAAAGGAGGGCTGCTTCTTGCTCCTTGTGGCCCGAGGCTGCTGGGAGCAGGGGGCGGGGCTTGTTGCATGTGCCCGCCCCCTGGGCTCTTTACTGCCGGAGCTCCGTTCCTGTGCGCTCCTGCAGGAAATGACCCCTGCTCATGGAGTTTATGGATACATTCCTCCTTCACTTTAATCTCCTGCTATTTCCAATGGACAACTTCCAATGTGTGTACAGCATTTGGCCGTTAACTTTCCATTTCCTTCAGTCTCATCTCACCGGCTGGCGAGTTTCATACCACTCTGCTCTTGTTTCTGCTGCTGCTCGGTGGAAGCGACGACGTCTTCTCCCCTTTTCGGGCCCTCTTCCAAGATCATCACAGTAATGGTAAATGGTAAAGAGGGAGCAGGCCAATAAAGTTACGTGTTCAATGGAGCTTGAGGGTTTTCTTGTTATCGTGGTGAGCCATTGTTTTAGAATGTGTTCCATTATCTCCTTTCATCAATTGCAGGGGGATTTACTGAGCGGGAAAGTGCTAGAGAGGATCCATAGTCATCATCCGTCGTTATCGTCATTGTCTGCCATGTGTGACTGCCGCCTGTGATTCCTCTCTCTTGGTCCTTGTCCAAGAGGCTTGGCATGTTACCTTGAGAATAACTTTCTGTATTTTCAAAAATAATAATAATCATATATCAGCTTTTCAGAGTCCATGTTCGGATTTGACTCCAAAGACCTGCAACGGGAGACTTACTGAGAGCAGTGGTTCTCAACTATTTCGGTACGGTGACCCACGGATCCAAATTCACATGGAACGGTGGCCAGGCCTGTAGCTTTGGCGGGGCTTTGGGGGGGCTCTGCCCACTTTCTCAAAGGCACCGCCCCACAAGACTTTCTCCTGTAAATGCTTTCTTCAACCATCTTAAAACGTTTTTGTAAAGGTGTGTGCTCCTTTAGGCAGAGTGGGGTGCTGTAATTGACTGATTCCCACACTGAGCAAGGGGGTTGGAGTAGGTGACCTCTAAGATCCCTTCTAATTCTGGGTCAAGAAACTGGTCTCCTTTAAGAGAGTTTTTT